>NC_091152.1:54707468-54729853 GCF_040958095.1 Procambarus clarkii | reverse complement strand
AAACAAGACGGACGCAAACCTGTAAGTGATTAATTCACTGTTCGGATCGTTAGGATCCTTGATCCATAGGAACTTTGTGTAGTTCCGGTCCTCTTCTTGAAGACCTAACCTAAGGAATGCCTTGCTAATGTCGGCCGTATATGCATAAGTCCCTATACGAAACTTTAACAGCACGTTGTAAAGCCTTTGTGTTAGGCTAGGGCCTGTTTGAAGGCAGTCATTTAACGAAACACTACTCTGCCCCGTTTTAGCACTGCAATTAAATACTATCCGTAGTGGGGTAGTCGCAGAATTCTTCTGTACAGGGTGGTGTGGCAGGTATTGTCTTTCCTTTGGGTTATCATTTGTTACAACTTCGATAAATTTGTCATCGAGCTGCTTCTGTATTATTTCATGGTACAACTTCAAGTTCTCAGGTTGTCTTTGTAAGTGCAACACCTGTGATCTTAATTGGTTTTGTGCCATAAAATGGTTGACGGGTAGCTGAGGGTGATTCAGCTTACATGGTAACCTGACCCAGTATTGATTATCTCTGTAGATAACTGAGTCCAGGTATTGTTTGTAAGTCCAGTCATCATCTGGGCTAGGTTGTTCAGGGACAATGCCGAGAGTTGCCAGGTCCCATAACTTATGTACAGGGGGATCAAGCTCATCCTCGGACATGTCTCTGAGTTGCAGTGGAGACTGGTCTCCTAGTCATGCAACCATTACTGTGTTGGCATGTTGGTGATCCACAGGTGCGGGTTGTTTTAGCCGTAATACTGGGCCTGTTAGTAAATAGCCACCTGCAGATGGTAACACGTTCATACCGTGGTGATCTTCCTTTCCTTTGATGAACTTATGGTAGACATCTGACCCCATAAGGATTCCAATATTGGAAAGGCTGTCCGATGTAATTTTATCAGCCAAAGGAACTCACTTTTCTTCCAGGAATTTGGCTGTTGTTCCTAGACCTTCTACATACAGGTCTGTTGGGAATCTATCTACGACCAGTGCTTGTATTTTTCGTACATAACCTCCTAATCGTACTTTGGGTCGTACTACCCTGTAAGCTCGGGCTCCCGAGTCAGTCATGAATCCTGCTATGTTTATTCGTGTCTCCTCTACAGGCGTAAGTTTCAGTGTATCTACCAACTCCTTTGATATAAAGGTCAGTTGGGACCCTTGATCAAATAATCCACATACGGTGGCCTTGTTCTCTCCATTTCTAATGATCAATCGTGCAGTAGGTAGAACTGATTTATGATTAGACCTTGTTGAGAAGACACTTATGTCAGGAAACACAGTACAAAGCTGTACTAAAGTGGTAATTCCTTCCTCCTCCTGTGGTATGGCAGACTTTGTACTTGTGTCCCAACAAAGTGCTGTATAGTGTTGACCCTTATGGCACCTGTTGCAGGTGCGTATTGTAGTTGTGCAAGTGTCGGTATTATGTTCCCTTATACACTTGATACATCTATGTAACTCCTTGAGTCGTTTATGCGTGTTGCACGATTGGGTTAACGTCTGCAATTGTACGGGGATTGTGGTTTCTCACAAAACACACATGGTCTCCAGACGTTAACAGTATCTTGAGGAGTCACCGATTTGGGTGGCGTTAACTGTAGGTTTGGAGGGACAGTCACATTACCTTCTCAGTCATCAAAGGTAATTTCTAAGTCACTTTCATTCATCAAAGTTATTCTCTAAGTCATAAAAGTTATTCCCAAAGACAATAAAAATTAATCTCAGTCATCAAAAAGTTAATCTCAGTCATCAAATGTTATTCCCTAAGTAACCTTTCGTTCATCAGAGAAGCTTTCTAAGACATCTTCGTTCATCAAAGTTTATCTCTAAGACATCAATGTTATTCTCTAAGACATCAGAGATGTTCTCTAAATCATAAACGTTATTTCCCGAGCTATCAAAGTTTTTCTGTTTTCTTCGTTCATCAAAGTTTTTCTCAGAGTCATCAAAGGTGATCTCTAACTAACCTTCGTTCATCAAAAGTTGTTCTCTAAGACACCTTCGTTCATCAAAGAAACTCTCCTTCTTCCAACAAGTTATTATTTAAGACATCTTCAGTCATAAAATTTCTCTCCAAATGTAACTAGTTCTGCTTTTCATATCAAACCTGCACTTCTGTTAAAATATATTTTCTTAGTCACTTTACCTTAAAACTGTTCTCCGAACTATACTGCATAAACGTACCTAACCTATCCTCCCCACCCAATGTTACTCACCTAACATAACATTCCTAAACCTAACCTTACTTAACTTACCTAACCTGCCTATCCTAACTTAACTTACCTATCCAAACCTAACCTAACCTACCTTACCTATCTTCTTAACATAAATTACCTCCCTAACCTAACTTACCCTAATCTAACTTAACTAACCTAACCTAACTTAACTTTCATAACCTAACTTAACTAACATAACCTAACCTAACCTAACTTACCTATCCTACCTTAACTAACATAACCTAACTTAACCTAAAGTAACCCAACCTAATCTAACTTAACCTAACCCAAGTTACCTGTCTTAACTTAACTAACCTAACCTAACTAACCCAACCTAACCTAACTTAACCTAAAATAATCCAACCTAACCTACCTTATCCTAATCTAACCTAACTAACCTAACCTAACCTAACTTAACCTAAAATAACCCAACCTAACCTAACTTAACTAACCTAACCTTACCTAACTTAACTAACCTATCCCTACCTATCTTGCATAACCTAACTTAACTAACCTATCTTGCATAACCTAACTTAACGTAACCTACTTAAAGTAAAATACCTAACTTAACCAAACTGACATAACTAACTTACCTAGGCTAACTCACCTAAACTTACATTAATATTCCTGCTCGTCTTTTGTGTTTCGTCAATCAATGTCTCATATTCATTTGTTCGTTTCAATGGTTATTTTTCTCAAATGGTCATTTTTGCATTTCAAGTGCTATTTGTTAAAGATCGGGTGTTTAAGCATTTCAAAGGATTTTTGTTATATATGAGCATTTACTCATTTCAAGGGCTAATTTTCAAATGGTTGTTTATGCATTTCAAGAGTTATTTGTTAAAGTTAAGGTATTTTAGCATTTAAAGGGTTATTTATTAAAGATCATTAAGTTGCTCATAAGTTGTATTCTTTATGCTTGTTATAATTGTTCTTCTTGTTTCCCCCCTTAACCTAACCTCTTTTGATCTTAGTGTATTCTTTATGTTATAATTTGTTCCTAGTTTTACCCCCTTTAACCTAACCTCTTTGATGTTAGTGTAGTTATTATATTTGGTATCATTTTGTTCTTATTCTTTGTCCTTTAACCTAACCTTTCAGAAGTAGTTTATTTGTTGAATATATTATCCTTATCCTAACCTTTTAGATGTAGTTTTGTTTCTCCTTTTTCTATATTTTACCCAAACCCACCATCCCACTTAACCTTCCTTCCTTCTTTTACTTTGTTTCTCCTACGCCTTCTCTCCCCCATTTTTTCTTTATCTTCATCCTTCTAACCCCCTTTTCTCTTTCTTCCTCCCCCTCTCGCTCACTCATTTGCTCCAATGCTCTTATTTTTCTCAAATTCAAGTCTTAATGCTCCCATGTGCTCACTCTATCTCATTCTCTTATTTTTTCTTTTCTCATATTCAAGTCTTAATGCTCCAATGCTCTCACACTCTGTCATTCCTCTCTTCTTTGATCCCATGCTCACACTCTTATTCTCTCTTCTTTGATCCCTTGCTCTCACTCCCGTGCTCTCTTGTTTTTCTCAATTTTAAGTCTTAGTAGATCTGATTCTTTACTACTGTAATTATATTATTACTAGGGTAAAGAATGAGCTTATATGTGAAAACAAAGTAAAGCAAGGAAGGAAGGTTAAGTGGGATGGTGGGTTTGGGTAAAATATAAAAAAGGAGAAACAAAACTACATCTAAAAGGTTAGGATAAGGATAATATATTCAACAAATAAACTACTTCTGAAAGGTTAGGTTAAAGGACAAAGAATAAGAACAAAATGATACCAAATATAATAACTACACTAACATCAAAGAGGTTAGGTTAAAGGGGGTAAAACTAGGAACAAATTATAACAAACATAAAGAATACACTAAGATCAAAGAAAGAGGTTAGGTTAAGGGGAGGAAAGAAGAACAATTATAACAAACATAAAGAATACAACTTTTGAGCAACTTAATGATCTTTAATAAATAACCCTTTAAATGCTAAAATACCTTAACTTTAACAAATAACTCTTGAAATGCATAAACAACCATTTGAAAAATTAGCCCTTGAAACGAGTAAATGCTCATATATAACAACAAAAATCCTTTGAAATGCTTAAACACCCGATCTTTAACAAATAGCACTTGAAATGCAAAAATAACCATTTGAGAAATTATCCCTTGAAACGAGTAAATGCCCGTATATAACAAAAATCCTTTGAAATGCTTAAATACCCAATCTTTAACAAATAGCACTTGAAATGCATAAATGACCATTTGAGAAAATATCCCTTGAAATGAGTAAATGCCCATATATAACAAAAATCCTTTGAAATGCCCAAATATCCATTCTTTAACAAATAGCACTTGAAATGCATAAATAACAATTTGAGAAAAATAACCACTGAAACGAACAAATGAATATGAGACATTGATTAACGAAACACAAAAGACAAGCAGGAATATTTATGTAAGTTAGGTTATTTAAGTTTGGGCGAGTTAGCCTAGGTAAGTTAGTTATGTCAGTTTGGGTAAGTTCGGTTAAGTTAGGTATTTTACTTTAAGTAGATTATGTTATGTTAGGTTATGCAAGATAGGTAGGGATAGGTTAGTTAAGTTAGGTAAGGTTAGGTTTGTTAAGTTAGGTTAGGTTAAGTTAGGTTAGGTTGGGTTATTTTAGACTAAGTTAGGTTAGGTTATTTTAGGGTAAGTTAGGTTAAGCAAGTTAGGTTAGGTTAGTTAAGTTAAGACAGGTAAGTTAGGATAGGTTAATTTAGATTAGGTTGGGTTACTTTAGGTTAAGTTTGGTTAGGTTATGTTAGTTAAGTTAGATTAGGTTAGGTTATGAAAGTTAAGTTAGAATAGGTTAGGTTAGTTAAGTTAGGATAGGTAGGTTAGGGTAAGTTAGGTTAAGGGAGGTAATTTATGTTAAGTTGGGATAGGTAAGTTAGGTAAGGTAAGGTAAGGTAATGTAGGTTAGGTTATGTAAGTTAGGTGAAGCAAGTTAGGTTAGGTTAGTTAAGTTAGGACAGGTAAGTTAGGTTAGGTTAGGTTAAATTAGATTAGGTTGGGTTACTTTAGGTTAAGTTAGGTTAGGTTATGTTAGTTAAGTTAGGATAGGTAGGTTAGGTTAGGTTAGTTAAATTATGATAGGTAGGTTAGGGTAAGTTAGGTTAAGGGAGGTAATTTATGTTTAGTTAGGGTAGGTAAGTTAGGTAACATAGTTTAAGTTAGGTTTGGATAGGTAAGTTAGGTTAGTTAAGTTAGGATAGGCAGGTTAGGTAAGTTAAGTTAGGTTAGGTTTAGGAATGTTATGTTAGGTGAGTAACATTGGGTGGGGAGGATAGGTTAGGTACGTTTATGCAGTATAGTTCGGAGAACAGTTTTAAGGTAAAGTGACTAAGAAAATATATTTTAACAGAAGTGCAGGTTTGATATGAAAAGCAGAACTAGTTACATTTGGAGAGAAATTTTATGACTGAAGATGTCTTAAAGAATAACTTGTTGGAAGAAAGAGAGTTTCTTTGATGAACGAAGGTGTCTTAGAGAACAACTTTTGATGAACGAAGGTGAGTTAGAGATCACCTTTGATGACTCTGAGAAAAACTTTGATGAACGAAGAAAACAGAAAAACTTTGATAGCTCGGGAAATAACTTTTATGATTTAGAGAACATCTCTGATGTCTTAGAGAATAACATTGATGTCTTAGAGATAAACTTTGATGAACGAAGATGTCTTAGAAAGCTTCTCTGATGAACGAAAGGTTACTTAGAAAACAACATTTGATGACTGAGATTAACTTTTTGATGACTGAGATTAATTTTTATTGTCTTTGGGAATAACTTTTATGACTTAGAGAATAACTTTGATGAATGAAAGTGACTTAGAAATTACCTTTGATGACTCTGAGAAAATCTTTGATGACCTTGAGAATGACTTCTGAGAACATGAGTAATATTGTTTGATATCTCAGAGAATAACTTTTGATGACGTAGAGAATAACTTTATGTCTTAGAGAACAAGTTTGATGATTTAGAGAATAACTTTGATGACTCTGAGAATATCCTTGATGACTCTGAGAATAACTTTTGATGTCTTAGAGAATACCTTTGATGAACAAAGATATTTGGAAAGTTTTCTCTGATGACTGAGATTAATTTCTAATGTCTCTTGGAATAACATTGATGACTCTGGGAATACCTCTGATGAATCTGAGAATAACTTTTGGTAGCTCTGAGAATAACTTTAGATGCCTCTGAGAATAACTTTCACGGATAAAGATGCCTGAGATTAACTTTTGAGGACGTGAGTAGTATTTGACGATTTGAGTGTGTCTTTGAGTAAGTCCTTGATGTATCGAAGAGTGTCTTTGATTTCTCGAAGAGTAACTTTAGTGTCACTGAGAGTGTCTTTGGCATCTCGAAGAGCGTCTTTGACTCTATTTATTACTTAACGACATATAATTTTAGTTACGAAAGTGCTGAAAAATTACATTTTATTATTTTTTAGCGAAGTGAAAAGTTACTTCAGTTAAGAACAATGTTGGAAAAGAGGCTACACTTGACTATTTTCAGTTGAGAGAAGTGATATTTCAGTTAAGAAATGACAGGGAAACATGATGAAAGTGACTATTTTTAGTTGACTGACGAATACTTTTAGTTAAGAAATGATGAAAGTGATTATTTTTTGTTGATTGACGATGGATAAAGTTAGTTATGAACAGTATTGGAAAGTTTCCTTTGACTATTTTTAGCTAAGAGGAAGGTTATTTTAGTTAAGAACAGTGATGGTAAGAAATATTAAGTTGACTACAAGAATTACTTTGACATAGTTTTGCAAATTAAACTGGGTGACTAAATTTGTTTGGGGAATTGTATTGCTGATGATAATATTTGACAAAGAACTAGTTAGTGAATGGAAGAAATAATTGGTTTAAAGAAACAAAGAACATAAAAAATTGAGACTAAGTAAGGTAATGAACACAGTGAACATACGGGAACACAGAAAACATGTAAGAAAAGTTGATGAACACAGTGAACATGCAGGGAATATGAACTTACAGAGAATATGAAGACATGATAAGGAACATAGGGATTACAAAGAATGAACACTGAACATGTGAAGAACAAGCTAGAACGTTGAGAACGTGAATATTGAGTATAAAAGTTGTATAGAGAACATATGATGTACATGAAAACATGACAAAGAACATAGTGAACATAAGGGGAAAATGGTAGAAAACAGAAAAATTGAGAAAACAGGTGAAAAAATATGAACTGAGCATGCTGTGAACATTTGTAGAACATGGAGTTAACACAGAAAACATGGAAAAGAATGTGAAGAACACAGCTGAATATAGAGAAAATATGCAAATACAGTACGATTATTGAAGGTTTGGATAAGTTGGGGATGAGAAGGTAAGGGAAGGAAAGGGTAAGGTGAGATTTTTGACCATGTGATTATTGCTTACTTGGGCAAACAAAGGTATTGAAGGTAAGATGTTATATGACCTTGTGAATATTACATAGCTGAGTACAAAAAAGGTATTAAAGGCCAAGATGTTTACTTTGTTAGACTGGAGAGGGACTTGATTTGAATCAATTTGATAAATATTGAACTAAGGTGGAGGACATGAGCTGAAACTCGGTTAATGTTTTGATTTATTTTACTACGTAGAAATATAATGATCTTAAATTTCAGGGAAATTGATCTGCCACTAAAGAACTTGAACAAATAAACTACGGTGGAGGAAAAGAGCTGGAGCTCAGTAACTGACTTGATCTTATTTACTACGTCTGAAATATGACTGTTTAAATTTCAGGGGGATTGGACTGCTAGTAAAGATGATACAGGGAAACACTAAGGCGGGCACATGAGCTGGAGCTTGCTTACTGACTCTAACAAATTTTGATCTGGAAACGGTGTCTGATGAAAATTGGTCTCTGAATATTTCTGGGCTCAAACTGAACTCTGTTAATTTTTGGTCTTTATTGGACTCTGAAAATATTTTAATTTCCTCCATAAAAACTTTTAAGAACGCAGGTTTAAGTAAAACTCTGAAATATTTCGGTTTCAAAGTGAACTCTGCCGAATTTTTGGTATAAAATGGACTCTGATGATAATTGGTTTGAAAATCGACTTTGTCTAATTTTCACAGATTACAGGTCTCTGATTATTTTCTGGCACAACAGGAGTCTGTTAATTTTCAGGGTAAAACTCGACTCTGATTATTTTCAGCATAAACTGGAACTCTGAAGAATTTTGCTCACAAAGTGGACTCTGACGAATTTTTGGTATAAAATGGACTCTGATGAAAATTGGTTTGAAAATGGACTCTGAAGAATTTTGAGCTTAAACTGGTTTTTGACTAATTTTTGGTCTTAAATGCATATAAAACTAAATGTCATGGCTAAGATGTCTGTTTTCCTTAATAAAACGTCTAAGACAATATTCTCTGAAAATGGTCTTTTTACAAAATTCGGTCATAAACATATAAATAAACTTCTATAATTACTTGAAACTCTGAAATACTTTCTTAAAACTGAACTCTGAAAAATTTGAATTTCTCTCATACGAACTCTTAACAAACTTCTATGAAATTATTTTACGTATAAGAAACCTTAACAAACTAATATGAAATTATTTTCCTCATAAGAAGTCTTAACAAACTTATATGAACATATTCTTAGAAAATGGTATTTGAAAAATACGCAGTTTTGAAAATTGGCAAAGGTTGTCCGTAGAGTTTACCTGGAAATGTTGTGGCATATTGACCCTTTTTTTCTAAAACTTTTCTATAAGATTTTCCTACTTACTTTCCTCATAAGAACGCTTAACAAACCTCTAGAATCTCAGAAATTATTTTCCTCATAAGAATTCCTTAATTCCAAATCTGTGACTGCCCCAATTTACCTGAAACCCCTGACCATCCACACTGGAATTTGAATTTCTCCCATAAGATCTCTTAACAAACTTCTATGACATTATTTTCATCATAGGATCTGTTAACGAACTTCTAAAATCTCAGAAATTATTTTCCTCATAAGAATTCCCTAATTCCAAATCTGTGACTGGCCAAATTCGCCTGAAACCCCTGACCATCCACACGGATATTTCCAAAAAATAAAAATTCCCGTGTGGATGGCCATTCCTACCACTGCTTCCTGTGTTCACCTTGCGTCTTGCTTCTTACCGTTGCTTCCTGTGTTCACCTTGCGTCTTGCTTCTTACCGTTGCTTCCTGTGTTCACCTTGCGTCTTGCTTCTTACCGTTGCTTCCTGTGTTCACCTTGCGTCTTGCTTCTTACCGTTGCTTCCTGTGTTCACCTTGCGTCTTGCTTCTTACGTTGCTTCCTGTGTTCACCTTGCGTCTTGCTTCTTACCGTTGCTTCCTGTGTTCACCTTGCGTCTTCCTTCTTACTGTTGCTTCCTGTGTTCACCTTGCGTCTTGCTTCTTACCGTTGCTTCCTGTGTTCACCTTGCGTCTTGCTTCTTACGTTGCTTCCTGTGTTCACCTTGTGTCTGCTTCCGTTGCTTCCTGTGTTCACCTTGCGTCTTGCTTCTTACCGTTGCTTCCTGTGTTCACCTTGCGTCTTGCTTCTGGACCGTTCCTAACTTCTGTTTCTGGCTTCTCTCTGAACTAACTTTGCAGACCAGTCCAGTTGAAAATCTAAGCTATCACTGAAAATTTTCCTACCCAAACACTTGACAATTAACCACTTAATGCCTATTAACCAGATGTCTTTCATCCTCTTTCAGCTTCAGTCGTCATGATATTCCCTCCAAAAATTACTGGCATGATAACATGATAACATGTTGATGGCTTCTCCAGGTCCTGCTGTCGAAGCACAGGAAATATTTTGTAAACATTTCACTTTAAAAAAACATACTGATAGATAAATTATTTTCGAGTAGCCGGTTAAAAATGGCTGATGTCCACGGTCAGCATAACTGATGGGGACTCCTGCTCGGCCAGCACTGATGAACCTATAATCAGATGATTGCATTCTCTTCTGAGTGGCTCCGGATAGTTCAGGTCTCATCATGGTCCTAAACATTCTGGTTGTCAATGTGTGTAATGAATAAAATATTGACCTTAAAGCTTGGCGAGGTTTTCTACTTCATGTCGTCAAGAAAAGATCATTAATGTGAGGTTGAGATCTGGTTATTTGCACCAGTATGAGGCTAGAGTTTGGTAGCTGCCAGCGAGGGCATGACCAGGACGGTGACGTAATGTTCAGACAGTACCAAGATGAAGCTAAGTCGGACGGGACAGAAGGAAGATGAAGTGCCCAGTCAATCCTCCCAGTCCAGGATACGAACCCAGGCCAAAGCGTTCGTGAAGGTCCGGGCAAGTGCTCTACCACTGCGCCACGGCAACTGTGGCGCGTACATCATTATTCACTGATCTTGGGAAAATTAACATAAATGTTCTGCTATTCATACTTAGGCCATAGTACTATAAAACACACGATCTTTCCACAATTACTTTGTGGAGGACTCCCAAGCTTTGCCTCCACCCAAGTGCTTGGGAGTCAAATGTCAAATATTGACTGGCTTCAGGAGAGGCCTCCAAATACGTCTTGTGATTTCAGTAGAAATCCGGTTGTATAACTTTTACCAAGTCAGTGATGGTACAGTCGTAGAGTATACAGCTGACAATGCCTTGGTCGCAGGTTCGCATCACCTCAGAGAATTTTCTCACTTCATCAAGCCCCCCCTACCCCCCACCCCCTTTCTCATACCAAACAGGTAACTATGATTTATTTGTAATATTTCACACTATTAGGCTCCTCCCACTGGAAGACCTCCCACATGCCAATGGTAGATTATTATATTATTATTAATATGAGAAAGAGAGAGAGAGAAAATTAGAGACACTGAGACATATAGACAGAGTGAAAAAGACAGAGAGAGGCATGCAGAGATAACCATTCGACTAGGGGTAAAAAGATAGGGAAGACAAGAAGATAAACAGGAACACAGACAGACAACTCACAGAGATGTCTTCGAAGAGAGGAGAGGAGAGGAGGAGGTGATATATTCAGAGAGGGGAGAGAGAGAGAGAGAGAGAGAGAGAGAGAGAGAGAGAGAGAGAGAGAGGAGAGAGAGAGAGAGAGAGAGAGACAGAGACAGAGACAGAGAGAGAGAGAGAGAGAGAGAGAGAGAGAGAGAGAGAGAGACAGAGAGACAGAGAGAGAGAGAGAGAGAGAGACAGAGAGAGACAGAGAGACAGAGAGACAGAGAGACAGAGAGAGAGAGAGAGAGAGAGAGAGAGAGAGAGAGAGAGAGAGAGACAGAGAGAGACAGAGAGAGACAGAGAGACAGAGACAGAGAGAGACAGAGAGAGAGAGAGAGAGAGAGAGAGAGAGAGAGAGAGAGAGAGAGAGAGAGAGGGTAGAAGAGGGGAGAGTGAGTGGAGAAGGGGGGGATGGGAAGAGAGTGGGACAGTGAAGGATAGATGAGAGAAGGGAAGGAGAGAGAGAGAGTATAAACAAGAGAGGAGAGAGACCCGGACACAGCCGGCCACCCACCTGACACAGGAGTATAAACAAGAGAGGAGAGAGACCCGGATACAGCCGGCCACCCACTTGACACAGGAGTATAAACAAGAGAGGAGAGAGACCCGGACACAGCCGGCCACCCACCTGACACAGGAGTATCAACAAGAGAGGAGAGAGACCCGGACACAGCCGGCCACCCACCGACACACAACACATCACGCGGGTCATCAACACACAGCCTCAGCAACACTGACCAACACAGACCGGGCCAGCCACAGGGGTTCAGGGGACCCCGTGGGAACACCCCACCACAACACCACAGTTGAGTCCACCTGGTCATGTGCAGGTCCCAGCTGCAGGTCCCAGCTGCAGGGTGCAGGTCCCAGCTGCAGGGTGCAGGTCCCAGCTGCAGGTCCCAGCTGCAGGGTGCAGGTCCCAGCTGCAGGTCCCAGCTGCAGGGTGCAGGTCCCAGCTGCAGGGTGCAGGTCCCAGCTGCAGGGTGCAGGTCCCAGCTGCAGGGTGTAGGTCCCAGCTGCAGGGTGTAGGTCCCAGCTGCAGGGTGCAGGTCCCAGCTGCAGGGTGCAGGTCCCAGCTGCAGGGTGCAGGTCCCAGCTGCAGGGTGCAGGTCCCAGCTGCAGGTCCCAGCTGCAGGGTGCAGGTCCAGCTGCAGGGTGCAGGTCCCAGCTGCAGGGTGTAGGTCCCAGCTGCAGGGTGTAGGTCCCAGCTGCAGGGTGCAGGTCCCAGCTGCAGGGTGCAGGTCCCAGCTGCAGGGTGCAGGTCCCAGCTGCAGGGTGCAGGTCCCAGCTGCAGGGTGTAGGTCCCAGCTGCAGGGTGTAGGTCCCAGCTGCAGGGTGCAGGTCCCAGCTGCAGGGTGCAGGTCCCAGCTGCAGGGTGTAGGTCCCAGCTGCAGGGTGCAGGTCCCAGCTGCAGGGTGCAGGTCCCAGCTGCAGGGTGCAGGTCCCAGCTGCAGGTGTGCAGGTCCCAGCTGCAGGGTGCAGGTCCCAGCTGCAGGGTGTAGGTCCCAGCTGCAGGGTGCAGGTCCCAGCTGCAGGGTGCAGGTCCCAGCTGCAGGCTGCAGGTCCCAGCTGCAGGGTGCAGGTCCCAGCTGCAGGGTGCAGGTCCCAGCTGCAGGGTGCAGGTCCCAGCTGCAGGGTGCAGGTCCCAGCTGCAGGGTGGCAGGTCCCAGCTGCAGGGTGTAGGGTCCAGCTGCAGGGTGCAGGTCCCAGCTGCAGGGTGCAGGTCCCAGCTGCAGGGTGCAGGTCCCACTGCAGGGTGCAGGTCCCAGCTGCAGGGTGCAGGTCCCAGCTGCAGGGTGCAGGTCCAGCTGCAGGGTGCAGGTCCCAGCTGCAGGGTGCAGGTCCCAGCTGCAGGGTGCAGGTCCCAGCTGCAGGGTGCAGGTCCCAGCTGCAGGGTGCAGGTCCCAGCTGCAGGGTGCAGGTCCCAGCTGCAGTGTGCAGGTCCCAGCTGCAGGGTGCAGGTCCCAGCTGCAGGGTGCAGGTCCCAGCTGCAGGGTGCAGGTCCCAGCTGCAGGGTGCAGGTCCCAGCTGCAGGGTGCAGGTCCCAGCTGCAGGGTGCAGGTCCCAGCTGCAGGGTGCAGGTCCCAGCTGCAGGGTGCAGGTCCCAGCTGCAGGGTGCAGGTCCCAGCTGCAGGGTGCAGGTCCCAGCTGCAGGGTGCAGGTCCAGCTGCATGGTGCAGGTCCAGCTGCAGGGTGCAGGTCAACACTGCCAGGGTGCAGGTCCCAGCTGCAGGGTGCAGGCCAACACTGCCAGGGTGAAGGTCAACACTGCCAGGGTGCAGGTCCCAGCTGCAGGGTGCAGGTCAACACTGCCAGGGTGCAGTCCCAGCTGCAGGGTGCAGGTCAACACTGCCAGGGTGCAGGTCACACTGCCAGGGTGAAGGTCAACACTGCCAGGGTGAAGGTCAACACTGCCAGGGTGCAGGTCCCAGCTGCAGGGTGCAGGTCAACACTGCCAGGGTGCAGGTCAACACTGCCAGGGTGAAGGTCAACACTGCCAGGGTGCAGGTCCCAGCTGCCGGGTGCAGGTCAACACTGCCAGGTGCAGGTCAACACTGCCAGGTGAAGGTCAACACTGCCAGGGTGCAGGTCAACACTGCCAGGGTGCAGGTCCTAGCTGCAGGGTGCAGGTCCCAGCTGCAGGGTGCAGGTCCTAGCTGCAGGGTGAAGGTCAACACTGCCAGGGTGAAGGTCAACACTGCCAGGGTGCAGGTCCCAGCTGCAGGGTGCAGGTCAACACTGCCAGGGTACAGGTCCCAGCTGCAGGGTGCAGGTCAACACTGCCAGGGGCAGGTCCCAGCTGCAGGGTGCAGGTCAACACTGCCAGGGTACAGGTCAACACTGCCAGGGTGAGGTCAACAACTGCCAGGGTGAAGGTCACACTGCCAAGGTGCAGGTCCCAGCTGCAGGGTGCAGGTCAACACTGCCAGGGTGCAGGTCAACACTGCCAGGGTGAAGGTCAACACTGCCAGGGTGAAGGTCAACACTGCCAGGTGCAGGTCCCAGCTGCAGGGTGCAGGTCAACACTGCCAGGGTGCAGGTCAACACTGCCAGGGTGAAGGTCAACACTGCCAGGGTGAAGGTCAACACTGCAAGGTGCAGGTCCCAGCTGCAGGGTGCAGGTCAACACTGCCAGGGTGCAGGTCAACACTGCCAGGGTGAAGGTCAACACTGCCAGGGTGAAGATCAACACTGCCAGGGTGCAGGTCCAGCTGCAGGGTGCAGGTCAACACTGCCAGGGTGCAGGTCAACACTGTCAGGGTGCAGGTCCCAGCTGCAGGTGCAGGTCCCAGCTGCAGGGTGAAGGTCCCAGCTGCAGGGTGCAGGTCAACACTGCCAGGGTGCAGGTCCCAGCTGCAGGGTGCAGGTCAACACTGCCAGGGTGCAGGTCAACACTGCCAGGGTGCAGGTCCCAGCTGCAGGGTGCAGGTCCCAGCTGCAGGGTGAAGGTCAACACTGCCAGGGTGAAGGTCAACACTGCCAGGTGCAGGTCAACACTGCCAGGGTGAAGGTCAACACTGCCAGGGTGCAGGTCAACACTGCCAGGGTGCAGGTCCCAGCTGCAGGGTGCAGGTCCCAGCTGCAGGGTGCAGGTCCCAGCTGCAGGGTGCAGGTCCCAGCTGCAGGTGCAGGTCAACACTGCCAGGGGGCAGGTCAACACTGCCAGGGTGCAGGTCAACACTGCCAGGGTGCAGGTCCCAGCTGCAGGGTGAAGGTCCCAGCTGCAGGGTGCAGGTCAACACTGCCAGGGTGCAGGTCAACACTGCCAGGGTGAAGGTCAACACTGCCAGGGTGAAGGTCAACACTGCCAAGGTGCAGGTCCCAGCTGCAGGGTGCAGGTCAACACTGCCAGGGTGCAGGTCAACACTGCCAGGGTGAAGGTCAACACTGCCAGGGTGAAGATCAACTGCCAGGGTGCAGGTCCCAGCTGCAGGGTGCAGGTCAACACTGCCAGGGTGCAGGTCAACACTGCCAGGGTGCAGGTCCCAGCTGCAGGGTGCAGGTCCCAGCTGCAGGGTGAAGGTCCCAGCTGCAGGGTGCAGGTCAACACTGCCAGGTGCAGGTCCCAGTTGCAGGGTGCAGGTCAACACTGCAGGGTGCGGTCAACACTGCCAGGGTGCAGGTCCCAGCTGCAGGGTGCAGGTCCCAGCTGCAGGGTGAAGGTCAACACTGCCAGGGTGAAGGTCAACACTGCCAGGGTGCAGGTCAACACTGCCAGGGTGCAGGTCCCAGCTGCAGGGTGCAGGTCCCAGCTGCAGGGTGCAGGTCCCAGCTGCAGGGTGCAGGATCCCAGCTGCAGGGTGCAGGTCAACACTGCCAGGGTGCAGGTCAACACTGCCAGGGTGCAGGTCACACTGCCAGGGTGCAGGTCAACACTGCCAGGGTGCAGGTCCCAGCTGCAGGGTGAAGGTCCCAGCTGCAGGGTGCAGGTCAACACTGCCAGGTGCAGGTCAACACTGCCAGGGTGCAGGTCAACACTGCCAGGGTGCAGGTCAACACTGCCAGGGTGCAGGTCCCAGCTGCAGGGTGCAGGTCAACACTGCCAGGGTGCAGGTCCCAGCTGCAGGGTGCAGGTCCCAGCTGCAGGGTGAAGGTCAACACTGCCAGGGTGAAGGTCAACACTGCCAGGGTGCAGGTCAAACACTGCAGGGTGCAGGTCAACACTGCCAGGGTGCAGGTCCCTCACACCTCCTACTAACGAGGCGCCACACTCCTCACTCTCATGTCACTGACATTCCACAGTAAATACCGTCATGTCATATCTGGGAAGGGTTGAAATGTTACTAGCAATCCACATTAGTCACGGGGGAAATATCGAGTGCCAGCTCATTACTGCAACAACTTGCAAGCTGCAAGAGGGGAACTGTGAGACCAAAGGCGGAGTTCTATATCCCCGAGGTCGTCTTCACTGTCACCTAAAGGTGCCTCGCCAGCCTCCGTCAGCAGCAATTTGCTCCTGGGCTCGCTACTCTCTCTCACTCCCACAATTCACAACTCAAAAATTCTTTATATATTTTTGAGCCGTGACTCGACGCTCAGACAACCTACATTTACAGAAATTTTAATCCCCAGTAAAGTATAAACAAAGTATTACCTTCCTCACTGGCCAGGCATATTCTGCCAGTATTAAACACACACACACAAGCTTATCTTGCTTTTACACACTGTGATTAACTAATGGATATGTGCAATTACACGCTGGTAGTAATTTTGAGCACAAACTCGGATGATTAACTCTGCTATATACGTACGTATGTATGTATGTATATATATATTTTTTAAATTGAGTTAAAAACTAACGTAGAAATATGACCTAACCTAACCTATCTTAACCTAACCTAAACTAACATAACTAAGCCAATAATTCATGTTCTTAATATATATAATGTTAATTCAAATAAAAGAATTACCACATATTTTTTTTAACAGAAAATCACTGTGCCTAAACGACTTAAACCTGCGTTCTGGTGATTCCCAGCCACCTGCCTTAACCGACTCAGCCACGATGGTACACAAAGGTGACCAACCCAGAACACTACTGAATACAATAGGCGGTTCCTGAGGCCACACACAAGAGCCATACCGAGCGATGAGTGACTCCAGGATTTTACCAGTAATAGAGAACAGTGACCACTGGTCTGTAGTTTACCAGCCCCTGAGCGGCTCTTGTGGCTGTGTACTGGTCAGTAGTTACCTGCCCCTGAGCGGCTCTTGTGGCTGTGTACTGGTCTGTAGTTACCAGCCCCTGAGCGGCTCTTGTGGCTGTGTACTGGTCAGTAGTTACCAGCCCCTGAGCGGCTCTTGTGGCTGTGTACTGGTCTGTAGTTACCAGCCCCTGAGCGGCTCTTGTGGCTGTGTACTGGTCAGTAGTTACCAGCCCCTGAGCGGCTCTTGTGGCTGTGTACTGGTCAGTAGTTACCTGCCCCTGAGCTGCCCTTGTGGCTGTGTACTGGTCAGTAGTTACCTGCCCCTGAGCGGCTCTTGTGGCTGTGTACTGGTCAGTAGTTACCAGCCCCTGAGCGGCTCTTGTGGCTGTGTACTGGTCAGTAGTTACCAGCCCCTGAGCGGCTCTTGTGGCTGTGTACTGGTCAGTAGTTACCTGCCCCTGAGCTGCCCTTGTGGCTGTGTACTGGTCAGTAGTTACCTGCCCCTGAGCGGCTCTTGTGGCTGTGTACTGGTCAGTAGTTACCAGCCCCTGAGCGGCCCTTGTGGCTGTGTACTGGTCAGTAGTTACCAGCCCCTGAGCGGCTCTTGTGGCTGCGTACTGGTCAGTAGTTACCTGCCCCTGAGCGGCTCTTGTGGCTGTGTACTGGTCAGTAGTTACCTGCCCCTGAGCGGCTCTTGTGGCTGTGTACTGGTCAGTAGTTACCAGCCCCTGAGCGGCCCTTGTGGCTGTGTACTGGTCAGTAGTTACCTGCCCCTGAGCGGCTCTTGTGGCTGTGTACTGGTCAGTAGTTACCAGCCCCTGAGCGGCCCTTGTGGCTGTGTACTGGTCAGTAGTTACCTGCCCCTGAGCGGCTCTTGTGGCTGTGTACTGGTCAGTAGTTACCAGCCCCTGAGCGGCCCTTGTGGCTGTGTACTGGTCAGTAGTTACCAGCCCCTGAGTGGCTCTTGTGGCTGTGTACTGGTCAGTAGTTACCTGCCCCTGAGCGGCTCTTGTGGCTGTGTACTGGTCAGTAGTTACCTGCCCCTGAGCGGCTCTTGTGGCTGTGTACTGGTCAGTAGTTACCAGCCCCTGAGCGGCTCTTGTGGCTGTGTACTGGTCAGTAGTTACCAACCCCTGAGCGGCTCTTGTGGCTGTGTACTGGTCAGTAGTTACCTGCCCCTGAGCGGCTCTTGTGGCTGTGTACTGGTCAGTAGTTACCAGCCCCTGAGCGGCTCTTGTGGCTGTGTACTGGTCAGTAGTTACCAACCCCTGAGCGGCTCTTGTGGCTGTGTACTGGTCAGTAGTTACCAGCCCCTGAGCGGCCCTTGTGGCTGTGTACTGGTCAGTAGTTACCAGCCCCTGAGCGGCTCTTGTGGCTGTGTACTGGTCAGTAGTTACCAGCCCCTGAGCGGCTCTTGTGGCTGTGTACTGGAACAACATCTGTCTTCTCTCTCTCCCTCTCTCTCTCTCTCTCTCTCTCTCTCTCTCTCTCTCTCTCTCTCTCTCTCTCTCTCTCTCTCTCTCTCTTCTCTCTCTTCCCTCTCCCTCTCTCTCTCTTCTCTCTCTCTCTCTCTCTCTCTCTCTCTCTCTCTCTCTCTCTCTCTCTCTCTCTCTCTCTTCTCTCTCTTCCCTCTCCCTCTCTCTCTAGTCTCTCTCTCTCTCTCTCTCTCTCTCTCTCTCTCTCTCTCTCTCTCTCTCTCTCTCTCTCTCTCTCTCTCTTCTCTCTCTTCCCTCTCCCTCTCTCTCTCTCCTCTCTCTCTCTCTCTCTCTCTCCTCTCTCTCTCTCTCTCTCTCTCTCTCTCTCTCTCTCTCTCTCTCTCTCTCTTCTCTCTCTCTCTCTCTCTCTCTCTCTCTCTCTCTCTCTCTCTCTCTCTTCTCTCTCTTCCCTCTCCCTCTCTCTCTCTTCTCTCTCTCTCTCTCTCTCTCTCTCTCTCTCTCTCTCTCTCTCTCTCTCTCTCTCTCTCTTCTCTCTCTTCCCTCTCCCTCTCTCTCTCTCCTCTCTCTCTCTCTCTCTCTCTCCTCTCTCTCTCTCTCCTCCTCTCTCTCTCTCTCTCTCTCTCTCTCTCTCTCTCTCTCTCTCTCTCTTCCCTCTCCCTCTCTCTCTCTCTCTCTCTCTCTCTCTCTCTCTCCCTCTCTCTTCTCTCTCTCTCTCTCTCTCTCTCTCTCTCTCTCTTCTCTCTCTCTCTCTCTCTCTCTCTCTCTCTCTCTCTCTCTCTCTCTCTCTCTCTCTCCTCTCTCTTCCCTCTCCCTCTCTCTCTCTTCTCTCTCTCTCTCTCTCTCTCTCTCTCTCTCTCTCTCTCTCTCTCTCTCTCTCTCTCTCTCTCTCTCTCTCTCTCTCTTCTCTCTCTTCCCTCTCCCTCTCTCTTCTCTCTCTCTCTCTCTCTCTCTCTCTCTCTCTCTCTCTCTCTCTCTCTCTCCCTCTCTCTCTCTCTCTCTCTCTCTCTCTCTCTCTCTCTCTCTCTCTCTCTCTCTCTCTCATGCCTGAGAACCAGACCCTTAGCACCACACCAGAGCACCACACCAGAGCACACCCCAGAGCACCACACCAGAGCACACCCCAGAGCACCAGACCCTGAGCACCACACTAGAGCACCACACCAGAGCACCACACCAGAGCACCACACCAGAGCACCAGACCCTGAGCACCACACCAGAGCACCACACCAGAGCACCACACCAGAGCACCACACCAGAGCACCACACCAGAGCACCACACCAGAGAACACCCCAGAGCACCAGACCCTGAGCACCACACTAGAGCACCAAACTAGAGCACCACACCAGAGCACCACACCAGAGCACCACACCCTGAGCACCACACCAGAGCACCACACCAGAGCACCACACCAGAGCTCCACACCAGAGCACCACACCAGAGCACCAGACCCTGAGCACCAGACCAGAGCACCAGACCAGAGCACCACACCAGAGCACCACACCAGAGCACCACACCAGAGCACCAGACCAGAGCACCACACCAGAGCACCAGACCAGAGCACCACACTAGAGCACCACACCAGAGAACCACACCAGAGCACCACACCAGAGCACCACACCAGAGCACCACACTAGAGCACCACACCAGAGCACCACACCAGAGCACCACACTAGAGCACCACACCAGAGCACCGCACCAGAGCACCAGACCAGAGCACCACACCAGAGCACCAGACCAGAGCACCACACCAGAGCACCACACCAGAGCACCACACCAGAGCACCACACTAGAGCACCACACTGTAGCACCACACCAGAGCACCACACCAGAGCACCACACCAGAGCACCACACCAGAGCACCAGACCAGAGCACCACACCAGAGCACCAGACCCTGAGCACCACACAGAGCACCACACCAGAGCACCACACCAGAGCACCACACCAGAGCACCAGACCCCTGAGAATCACACCAGAGCACCACACAAGAGCACCACACCAGAGCACCAGACCCTGAGCACCACACCAGAGCACCACACCAGAGCACCACACCAGAGCACCACACCAGAGCACCAGACCCTGAGAATCACACCAGAGCACCACACAAGAGCACCACACCAGAGCACCAGACCCTGAGCACCACACCAGAGCACCACACCAGAGCACCACACCAGAGAACCACACCAGAGCACCACACTAGAGCACCAGACCCTGAGCATTACACGAGAGCACCACACTAGAGCACCACACCAGAGCACCACACCAGAGCACCACACTAGAGCACCACACCAGAGCACCACACCAGAGCACCACACCAGAGCACCACACCAGAGCACCACACTAGAGCACCACACTAGAGCACCACACCAGAGCACCACACCAGAGCACCACACTAGAGCACCACACCAGAGCACCACACTAGAGCACCACACCAGAGCACCACACTAGAGCACCACACCAGAGCACCACACCAGAGCACCACACTAGAGCACCACACCAGAGCACCACACCAGAGCACCACACCAGAGCACCTCATCAGAGCACCAGACCCTGAGTACCACACCTGAGCACCACACCAGAGCACCACACTAGAGCACCACACTAGAGCACCACACCAGAGCACCACACCAGAGCACCACACTATAGCACCACACTAGAGCACCACACCAGAGCACCACACCAGAGCACCACACCAGAGCACCACACCAGAGCACCACACTAGAGCACCACACCAGAGGACCACACCAGAGCACCACACCAGAGCACACCGGAGCACCACACTAGAGCACCACACCAGAGCACCACACCAGAGCACCACACCAGAGCACCACACCGGAGCACCACACTAGAGCACCACACCAGAGCACCACACCAGAGCACCACACCAGATCACCACACCGGAGCACCACACTAGAGCACCACACCAGAGCACCACACCAGAGCACCACACCAGAGCACCACACCAGAGCACCACACCGGAGCACCACACTAGAGCACCACACCAGAGCACCACACCAGAGCACCACACCAGAGCACCACACCAGAGCACCACACTAGAGCACCACACCAGAGCACCACACCAGAGCACTACACCAGAGCACCACACCAGAGCACCACACCAGAGCACCACACTAGAGCACCACA
This sequence comes from Procambarus clarkii, assembly GCF_040958095.1. Classification (NCBI taxonomy): domain Eukaryota; kingdom Metazoa; phylum Arthropoda; class Malacostraca; order Decapoda; family Cambaridae; genus Procambarus; species Procambarus clarkii. The sequence goes on along the minus strand of NC_091152.1, from coordinate 54,708,401 downwards.
CTAGAGCACCACACCAGAGCACCACACCAGAGCACCACACTAGAGCACCACACCGGAGCACCACACTAGAGCACCACACCAGAGCACCACACCAGAGCACCACACCGGAGCACCACACCGGAGCACCACACCGGAGCACCACACTAGAGCACCACACCAGAGCACCACACCAGAGCACCACACCGGAGCACCACACTAGAGCACCACACCAGAGCACCACACCAGAGCACCACACCAGAGCACCACACCGGAGCACCACACTAGAGCACCACACCAGAGCACCACACTAGAGCACCACACCAGAGCACCACACCAGAGCACCACACTAGAGCACCACACCAGAGCACCACACCAGAGCACCACACTAGAGCACCACACCAGAGCACCACACTAGAGCACCACACCAGAGAACCACATCAGAGCACCACACCAGAGCACCACACCAGAGCACCACATCAGAGCACCACACCAGAGCACCACACCAGAGCACCACACCAGAGCACCACACTAGAGCACCACACCAGAGCACCACACTAGAGCACCACACCAGAGAACCACATCAGAGCACCACACCAGAGCACCACACCAGAGCACCACATCAGAGCACCACACCAGAGCACCACACCAGAGCACCACACCAGAGCACCACACTAGAGCACCACACCAGAGCACCACACTAGAGCACCACACCAGAGAACCACATCAGAGCACCACACCAGAGCACCACACCAGAGCACCACATCAGAGCACCACACCAGAGCACCACACCAACAACAACAGACCAACAGTAGCAGCAGCAGGATTTTGGTCAATATTTCTTCTTTCCTGTTAAACTTCCTTAACATATCAATTTAGCGTTGTGCTATTTCCAGATCTCTCTCTTTCTCTCTCTCTGTCCTCCTCTCTCTCTCTCTCTCTCTCTCTCTCTCTCTC
>NC_091152.1:54552468-54704968 GCF_040958095.1 Procambarus clarkii | reverse complement strand
TCTGGGGGAGACAAAGAGCAGCAGAGAAATGAGGAGCAACGCAAGGGAAGGGGGGGGGGAAAAGGAGGGTAGGGAATATTCACAATCCATTCACCTGGGAGTCTACAAGACTCGAACCATGAACCCCATGTGTGCGAGGCTGAAGCTCTACCGACCGAGCTACTGAGTAGTATTAATAAGAAAAGTTCCCGGAAGCAGCATCATGCCGTCAAACTTAATTTTTTTTATTTGTGTTATTTCAGAATAACAATTAAAACCCCTGTAAACACATGACAAATAACGCACAATAGTATTCAATAAGAACCAAGAACACCTGCGTGGCGACAGGTGTCATCCCAGCTGACACACAGTGTTATGCGGAAAGAGAGGGAAGGAAGAGGTGGGGGTGGTGTAGCTCTGCTGGTAAGAAAAGGCTGGGATTTTGAGGAGATGGATATTCAGGGCTGTGAAGGTTTCAGTGACTACATAGCAGGTACTGTAACAAATGGAGGGAAAAAAATTATAGTCGCAGTCATATATAATCCACCACCACATGACAGAAGACCTAGACAGGAATATGATAGAAACAACATGGCCACCATTAACATAATAGAAAGAGCAGCTTCTGTTGCTAGCAGGAATGGATCTGGACTACTAATTATGGGAGACTTCAACCATGGGAAGATAGATTGGAAGAACAGAGACCCGCATGGAGGACCAGAAACATGGAGAGCTAAGCTGCTGGACGTGGCAACAAGAAACTTTCTAAGCCAGCATACCAAAGAGCCAACAAGAATGAGAGGAGAAGATGAACCAGCAATGCTTGATTTGATATTTACCCTAAATGAATGGGATATAAGGGAAGTTAAGATGGAAGCGCCCTTGGGAATGAGTGACCACAGTGTATTGAACTTTGAGTACCTGGTAGAGCTAGGACTTATCTCCCCCCAAAAAGAACTAGGAATCAAAAGGCTGGCATACCGAAAGGGGAATTATGAACAGATGAGAAGTTTCCTAAGTGAAATACCTTGGGACACAGACCTCAGAGACAAGTCTGTACAGGGTATGATGGACTATGTTACCCAAAAGTGTCAGGAGGCAGTAAACAGGTTCATCCCGGCCCAAAGGGAAAACTCCGAGAAGCAACAGAAGAATCCATGGTATAATAGGGCATGTATGGAAGCGAAGAAACTGAACAAAAAGGCGTGGAGGAACTTCCGGAATAACAGAACACCAGAAAGCAGGGAGAGATACCAGAGAACCAGGAATGAGTACGTCAGGGTGAGAAGAGAAGCAGAGAAAAATTTTGAAAATGATATAGCAAACAAAGCCAAGACCGAACCAAAGCTACTCCACAGTCACATCAGAAGGAAAACAACAGTGAAAGAACAGGTATTGAAACTTAGAACAGGCGAGGACAGGTATACAGAGAATGACAGAGAGGTGTGTGAGGAACTCAACAAGAGGTTCCAGGAGGTCTTCACAATAGAACAGGGTGAGGTCACTGTGCTAGGAGAAAGGGAGGTAAACCAGGCGGCCTTGGAGGAGTTCGAAATTACGAGAGAGGAGGTCAAGAGACACCTGCTGGATCTGGATGTTAGAAAGGCGGTTGGTCCAGATGGGATCTCACCATGGGTACTGAAAGAGTGTGCAGAGGCACTTTGCTTGCCCCTCTCCATAGTGTATAGTAAATCACTAGAGACGGGAGACCTACCAGAAATATGGAAGACGGCGAATGTGGTCCCAATATACAAAAAGGGCGACAGACAAGAGGCACTGAACTACAGGCCAGTGTCCTTGACTTGTATACCATGCAAGGTGATGGAGAAGATCGCGAGAAAAAACCTGGTAACACATCTGGAGAGAAGGGACTTCGTGACAAATCGCCAACATGGATTCAGGGAGGGTAAATCTTGCCTTACAGGCTTGATAGAATTCTACGATCAGGTGACACAGATTAAGCAAGAAAGGGAGGGCTGGGCGGACTGCATTTTCTTGGATTGTCGGAAAGCCTTTGACACAGTACCGCATAAGAGGCTGGTACATAAGCTGGAGAGACAGGCAGGTGTAGCTGGTAAGGTGCTCCAGTGGATAAGGGAGTATCTAAGCAATAGGAAGCAGAGAGTTACGGTGAGGGGTGAGACCTCCGATTGGCGTGAAGTCACCAGTGGAGTCCCACAGGGCTCTGTACTCGGTCCTATCTTGTTTCTGATATATGTAAATGATCTCCCGGAGGGTATCGATTCATTTCTCTCAATGTTTGCGGACGATGCTAAAATTATGAGAAGGATTAAAACAGAAGAGGACTGTTTGAGGCTTCAAGAAGACCTAGACAAGCTGAAGGAATGGTCGAACAAATGGTTGTTAGAGTTTAACCCAACCAAATGTAATGTAATGAAGATAGGTGTAGGGAGCAGGAGGCCAGATACAAGGTATCATCTGGGAGAGGAAATTCTTCAGGAGTCAGAGAAGGAAAAAGACTTGGGGGTTGATATCACGCCAGACCTGTCTCCTGCAGCACATATCAAGCGGATAACATCAGCGGCATATGCCAGGCTGGCCAACATACGAACGGCATTCAGAAACTTGTGTAAAGAATCATTCAGAACTTTGTATACCACATATGTCAGGCCAATCCTGGAGTATGCAGCCCCAGCATGGAGTCCATATCTAGTCAAGGATAAGACTAAACTGGAAAAGGTTCAAAGGTTTGCCACCAGACTAGTACCCGAGCTGAGAGGTATGAGCTACGAGGAGAGACTACGGGAATTAAACCTCACTTCGCTGGAAGACAGAAGAGTTAGGGGGGACATGATCACCACATTCAAGATTCTGAAGGGGATTGATAGGGTAGATAAAGACAGTCTATTTAACACAAGGGGAACACGGACAAGGGGACACAGGTGGAAACTGAGTGCCCAAATGAGCCACAGAGATATTAGAAAGAATTTTTTTAGTGTCAGAGTGGTTGACAAATGGAATGCATTAGGGGGTGATGTGGTGGAGGCTCACTCCATACACAGTTTCAAGTGTAGATATGACAGAGCCCGATAGGCTCAGGAATCTGTACACCTGTTGATTGACGGTTGAGAGGCGGGACCAAAGAGCCAGAGCTCAACCCCCGCAAACACAACTAGGTGAGTACAACTAGGTGAGTACAGTGTACTCAACTCCAGTGAAGTGAAGACAAAAAGGTTCCAGTGTTGACAGTTCACGTGACTCAGGTCAAGTGTTGACAGTTCACGTGACTCAGGTCAAGTGTTGACAGTTCACGTGACTCAGGTCAAGTGTTGACAGTTCACGTGACTCAGGTCAAGTGTTGACAGTTCACGTGACTCAGGTCAAGTGTTGACAGTTCACGTGACTCAGGTCAAGTGTTGACAGTTCACGTGACTCAGGTCAAGTGTTGACAGTTCACTTGACTCAGGTCAAGTGTTGACAGTTCACGTGACTCGGGTCAAGTGTTGACAGTTCACGTGACTCAGGTCAAGTGTTGACAGTTCACGTGACTCAGGTCAAGTGTTGACAGTTCACGTGACTCAGGTCAAGTGTTGACAGTTCACGTGACTCGGGTCAAGTGTTGACAGTTCACGTGACTCAGGTCAAGTGTTGACAGTTCACGTGACTCGGGTCAAGTGTTGACAGTTCACGTGACTCAGGTCAAGTGTTGACAGTTCACGTGACTCGGGTCAAGTGTTGACAGTTCACGTGACTCAGGTCAAGTGTTGACAGTTCACGTGACTCAGGTCAGGTGTCTCAGCCTTGACACTCGTTTTTTAATGACCTTTATTGCCTGGTGTCCCTCTCCCCAGGGCCAGGGAGAGGCAGCCTCACAGGTGTACTACGGTGACCTCAGGCCCGCTACTGACCTGTCGCAGCATGCAACCCACAACAAGTGGCCTGCTAGGTGAGCAGACACACCAGGTGAAAGGAAATGTGTCCAGCTCGGGGATCGAACCCGGGACCTTTCGGTTGTGACCTGACTGTGCTAGAGATGAGGAGTGAGATGGAGAAAAATAAAAGACAGGAAGCAGAAGGACGACAGAGAGTGAGAGAAGGAAGTTAAACAAGGCTATAGAGAGGGAGAAGAAAGAAGACAGAGAGAGGGAGAGAGAGAGAGAGAGAGAGAGAGAGAGAGAGAGAGAGAGAGAGAGAGAGAGAGAGAGAGAGAGAGAGAGAGAGAGAGAGAGAGAGAGAGAGAGAGAGAGAGAGAGAGAGAGAGAGAGAGAGAGAGAGAGAGAGAGAGAGAGAGAGAGAGAGAGAGAGAGAGAGAGAGAGAGAGAGAGAGAGAGAGAGAGAGAAGATAAACAAGAAAACAGAGGAGAGAAAAGGGGAACAAATCCGCAAAGGCCGTGATGAGGGTTCGAACCTACGTTCGGGATGATCCCCACCGCGCCTTAGTCGATGTATTCATTTGATATATCACACTATTGTGATTTCTGTGTATAAAAGAAAAGTGCTTCCACCAGTCTCTCATAAAACGAAATACTTGACCAATCACTAAGGTTGATGCAGTTGTTCCCTTACCTCGTTAAGCTTCGTTATGTTCGTTAACATGACAAAGTAGGGAGAGGCCTGAGGAGTAACTAACGATATGTTCGTTAACATGACAAAGTAGGGAGAGGACTGAGTAGTAACTAACGATATACCTGGTTGATACCTGGTTGATGGGGTTCTGGGAGTTCTTCTACTCCCCAAGCCCGGCCCAAGGCCAGGCTCGACTTGTGAGAGTTTGGTCCACCAGGCTGTTGCTTGGAGCGGCCCGCAGGCCCACATACCCACCACAGCCCGGTTGGTCCGGCACTCCTTGGAGGAATAAATCTAGTTTCCTCTTGAAAATGTCCACGGTGGTTCCGGCAATATTTCTTATGCTTGCTGGGAGGACGTTGAACAACCGCGGACCTCTGATGTTTATACAGTGTTCTCTGATTGTGCCTATGGCACCTCTGCTCTTCACTGGTTCTATTCTGCATTTTCTTCCATGTCGTTCACTCCAGTACGTTGTTATTTTACTGTGTAGATTTGGTACTTGGCCCTCCAGTATCTTCCAGGTGTATATTATTTGATATCTCTCTCGTCTTCTTTCTAGTGAGTACATTTGGAGGGCTTTGAGACGATCCCAATAATTTAGGTGCTTTATTGCGTCTATGCGTGCCGTATATGTTCTCTGTATTCCCTCTATTTCAGCAATGTCTCCTGCTCTGAAGGGGGAAGTGAGTACTGAGAAGTACTCAAGACGGGACAACACAAGTGACTTGAAGAGTACAACCATTGTGATGGGATCCCTGGATTTGAAAGTTCTCGTAATCCATCCTATCATTTTTCTGACTGTCGCAATATTTGCTTGGTTATGCTCCTTAAACGTTAGGTCGTCAGACATTATTATTCCCAAATCCTTTACATGCTGTTTTCCTACTATGGGTACATTTGATTGTGTTTTGTACTCTGTATTATGTTTAAGGTCCTCATTTTTACCGTACCTGAGTACCTGGAATTTATCACTGTTAAATATCATGTTATTTTCTGATGCCCAGTCGAAAACTTTATTAATATCAGCTTGAAGTTTTTCAATGTCCTCAGCCGAGGTAATTTTCATACTGATTTTTGTGTCATCTGCAAAGGATGATACGAAGCTGTGACTTGTATTTTTGTCTATATCTATATGTTCGTTAACATGACAAAGTAGGGAGAGGACTGAGTAGTAATTAACGATATGTTCGTTAACATGACAAAGTAGGGAGAGGACTGAGTAGTAACTAACGATATGTTCGTTAACATCACAAAGTAGGGAGAGGACTGAGTAGTAACTAACGATATGTTCGTTAACATGACAAAGTAGGGAGAGAGACTGAGTAGTAATTAACGATATGTTCGTTAACATGACAAAGTAGGGAGAGGACTGAGTAGTAACTAACGATATGTTCGTTAACATGACAAAGTAGGGAGAGGGATTGAGTAGTAACTAACGATATGTTCGTTAACATCATAAGGTAAGGAATTAAGTGTAATTCAAACAATGATGGAGATTCAGTTCACTTTCAAGAGATTAGTTAAACTGTTAACATGTTTTAGACTGACAAATCCAAATCTCATTAAAGGTACAAAATAACTGGTACTTGCACAATTTACAAGAAAAGGTAATCCACTGGTCGCTGCCCAAGCTGTTTCTCCCATTAGCATAGACTCCATTAAATCTACTCACCCCTTAGCCTAACTTCCATTTAGTCTACTCTCCCCCTTAGACTAGACTCCCTTTAATCTGCTCAAATCAATGAACTATAAAATAGGTTCATTGCCTAATAATGTTAGTAATGGAATAATATATACAAAAATCCACAGCATAAAAAATATAATCTGATTTCAAATCCTTGGTGTGTGTGTTGTGGCAGCCTGTCTTCATTTTCTGCTGCTAAATAATCAATATACTGAGACGGAAAATTTTCATTTTTATGCAACGGTAAAATTTCTATGGCGGTTGCTATCCTATTTTCAGGGAAATATGATTCATAATTAAGTTTTCCAAGACGTATGGGCTTCTATTTTTTGTTGTTGCGGCCTATTCTGCTCTTTTCTCTTGATTACTGGTTCGTTGGTTTCGATGAGCAAGATTTGTTGATGTTAGGGGAGCATTTTATTTCGTTATTCTACCTCTGTCTGTCACATGCTACAAATTTTTAGTATCATTAAATACTCTTAATTCAGTACTGTTGCATAATTGCGCCTGTTTTATTATCAGTATTGTAATGAATACAATAGACCGCTTTAACTAAATTCTTCACCAACTATCGCATTTAAATTACCAATTAAAATTTTTAGAAGCTATTAATTGAAGGATATTTTCATGTGACGTAGTTGTGTCAACGATGTAAACCAACGCCATTTTCCTGCGTTATTGTGTAAACTTTTCCACAGTTTGCAGAGACAATATTTCGATTCTTGTATATACAAACTATCACAAATTTATTGCGCATTTTTATCGTTTGTATATTCTCTTTTTAATGCCAATAGACTGAGCAGGAAGCCTATAACTTATACGTTATACCAATTTATTTGGACGATTATATTTGTCTGTCATAAATATTTTCAGTATATAGTACTTTCTAGCATAGACTTTATGTATGACGGATAATAGTATAGAATCACAGAGAGTAATCACACTAACGTGACTGCATCAATGAGAAAATCCGTCGGAGCCGTGTTGAGGGTTCGAACCTATGCGGTGGGTGTTACCACACACGCTCTATAGCGACTAAATCACGACATGGTATAAGGATTCAACCCGTTCTCGCACTTTCGTATAGTCAATATTGACTTATTAAATACGTGCATATGTGACATACTAAACATACTAGTTTACCTTGAAAAGCTTCATAGAAAACACCGACCTTACCTAACCTTCTTAGTATGTTAAGATAAGCATCTTATTGCTTCGTAATTACAATTATTATTTAACCTATTATAGGTATAGGTAAAGTAATAATTGTAATTACGAAGCAATAAGATGTTTATCTTAACGTACTAAGAAGGTTAGGTAAGGTCGGTGTTTTCTATGAAGCTTTTCAAGGTAAACTAGTATGTTTAGTATGTCACATATGCACGTATTTAATAAATCAATATTGACTGTAAGATAGTGCGAGAACGGGTTGAAGGATTGCAACTTTGATTTCTTCTGAACACGCGAGGATTTTCTGAGGCTTCCACTGAAGCCGGAACAAGATTTTCATACAATCATCCCATGCCCTCTGGCTCTGCAGTTTATCCTGGAATATCATGAACAGACATGTGGTCTTTTGTAACTTTAATCAAGATTCTTCATGTGAATAGTATCATCATTTTCCTCAACACCGAGGACCACAAAGTCCGGAAACATACTTTGTACGTTGCGTGTTTTTATATATAAAGCCTTTAATGGAAGAACTTTGAATTTCATTAATAAAGTAACACTAGTTTCACAGATTACTATCTCACCATTTTAGCAATGTTGTGTTATTTATACACAGACTGTCGGAGAGGCTGTCTCTACACCACACTACTTCTCAATACTCACGTGGCCCGAGGTATTAATAATAATAATAATAATAATAATAATCTTTATTTAGGTAAGGTACATACATAAAGAGATTTACAAAGTTTGTTGGCTTTATAGATAGAGCTAGTACATACAATGCCTAAAGCCACTATTACGCAAAGCGTTTCGGGCAGTATTATGCAAAGCGTAATATCAACCTAGAAACTATCTAGATGGAACTATCATGGACAATGATGGAGTTGGACAATGATCTGGTTCCAGATGGACAACCTGGAACTATCAACCTAGTGTAACCCACTTCACAATGCATGTACTCAGTTTACATTTATCATATGTTTAGGACTCGAGTATACCTGCAGGTTGGTCAGTAAGCTTTACTGTGGCTTCAGTAAAAGCTCGAGACCTTTCCCAGGGTAGAAAGGTTGAGAGGACTCGAGCCAAACATGGAACAAACAGCCTCATACAAGGAGGGTTAAAAATAAGCCCAGGCTACTCTATCATTTTGAGATGCTTCTTATTGTCTCAATAAACGTCCTTAAACTTACGCCCTCATCCAGTGTATGATATGTCAATAACGTCTTTGTAGACACTCAAGAGACGAAGAATATTGCACAAATACAGTTTTAATACAGATTTTCTCCGTTGGACAAATGCTTTTGCTTGTTACCAAACTCGGTTCTGTGCGCAACAAGAATTGAAGCGATTATTTAAACTGATTATTTATTCAGCTGTAAAATTATCTATCTGAATTCATGAAATAATTCGCGTGATCTCGTCCTTCCAACGCAGTTCGTGCTTATTTGAATCTTGCAAGAAATGTTTATATATATATATATATATATATATATATATATATATATATATATATATATATATATATATATATATATATATATATATATATATATTTTTTTTTGTAAATTTGTGAGGGTACCACCTCTGGTGCCAATATGGGGACCCATAGCCTCGGAGAAGAAAATAAAAAGTATTCAGAGGAGACCTTGTGGTTTCTTACTGAACACTAATATTATCTTCTCCTACCACCCCCATTCTTTTGTATGTACACACACACACACACACATATATATATATATATATATATATATATATATATATATATATATATATATATATATATATATATATATATATATATATATATATATATATATGCAACAATGATCACAAAAACACTGATCCAAGTATGCAGAATAACCACATATGAAAAATAGAAAATGCTTAACGCGTTTTCGGCTAATTCGCCTTCATCAGAGCAAAGTAGAATCAAATCAGAATCAGTAGGTGATGAAGACGAATTAGCCGAAAACGCGTTAAGCATTTTCTATTTTTCATATGTGGTTATTCTGCATATATATATATATATATATATATATATATATATATATATATATATATATATATATATATATATATATATATATATATATATATATATATCATGTTCTGAGACCTGCATCACACTGCGTGTCAACTCATCAACTGTGCTCGGGGAAACATAAATTATTACAGCGCTGAGAACCTCTCCACCAAAATTACCGGTCGCCCATCAAATCTGGAACTGTTATTGCTATTATCGGTTTCAATTATTTACGATTTGTCAACTTCATTGCCTGTCGAAATCCCCCAAAGATTTTTTTTTCTGGTGAAGAGGAAAATATGTTGTCTGGGGACCCTGGGAGAAGGTGTCGGGAGACGTGGTAACTCAGTGACGAGTCCAGACATTATTGTGGGCCTCTGGCCGTCTTCTGGCTGAGGACGCCCTTTCGCGTCCGCCCCTCAATACAACATGTCAAATCATCACTGAAAAATTCCCAAATGTTCCCCTTTAACAACACTTTACTTGTAACAAATATATATGAGTCCATTTTTCACTAATAAAATGTTCATATATATTCTACTGGTTATCCATAATCATTGAATATGTGAAGGTCCTACTTTGTTGGGCGGAGGTATATCGCCGACCTGCAGCTGACCGCCTCCGTAAACACATTTACACTCCTTGTTTCAATATTATGTCTCTCTCTTGAGACAAATTACTACATACACTCTACACATAACAGCAGATAAAGTTTGTAACACTTGTATAACACCCATTTGACTTCAAATGGCACTCACAATGCCTGGCAGTAATCCATATCTCTACGCAAGTAGTTATATCATGCTCTCAACTCTCCACTGAGGTGTTCACCCTGATGATGAGTGATGTTGTCTCCTGTGGCCGCCTGCTACACCAGTATATATAAATATACTGCAGACAGTGCGAGGATGGACACCCAAGACAGGTCTACAACATTACCACCATTCACAATTAAGCTGACCAAGGTCATCATAGGTCCACCAAGGGGTTCACATCCATAAAAGCTTAGATATTAAAGTACAAAGCGTTGTTGTATAACCAGTTTTGTACGCATATTGAAAGTCAGAGTTTGTCAACTAGAAAATTAATGTGTATATGATAAAATGCTTTGTTTAATAGCGTGTATACTGCAATAGCTCTAATTTTGAGAATTTGAGAATAATTTCTTTTCATCCTGGAAACGTAGTCATATAAGGAGGTGTTATCAGTTAGGAGATTCAAATTGCTGTAATTCCACTAAACTCAGGACATAAAGCATACATATTAGCAACAAATCAAACAGAAGATGAGATGTAATCATCTTGTGCATTGTGTTGTGATAATTGAAGAGTTTGACGGAAACAGCTTCCGCTAATGAAGCAGTTGCCTGCTGACGGGCGGGAGTTTGTTTGATAGTGGCCTATCACAGCTCAGCCCGTCCTTAACCCATATCGTACTCACAGCTTCTAATCTCAGATCCTACGAGATTCTCCACGTACCAATCTCTCAGCACAACTAATTCCTGCTACTTCCTCTCTCAGCGCCTGGGGGGCCAGTCCCACCCCGCTCTCTACCTCAGAGCACACAGTGTGTGTGTAGCCTGTCTGACAAGAAGCTCTTAATTGGTTTGTTGAAATCCAGCTGGCCGGGAGTGTGGTTATGTCCACGAGGCTTAAGTTACGGCCAGGAGTGTGGTTATGTCCACGAGGCTTAAGTTACGGCCAGGAATGAGGTTATGTCCAGGAGGCTTAAGTTACGGCCAGGAGTGAGGTTATGTCCACGAGGCTTAAGTTACGGTCAGGAGTGAGGTTATGTCCACGAGGCTTAAGTTATGGCCAGGAGTGAGGTTATGTCCACGAGGCTTAAGTTACGGCCAGGAGTGAGGTTATGTCCGCGAGGCTTAAGTTACGGCCAAGAGTGAGGTTATGTCCACGAGGCTTAAGTTACGGCCAAGAGTGAGGTTATGTCCACGAGGCTTAAGTTACGGCCAGGAGTGAGGTTATGTCCGCGAGGCTTAAGTTACGGCCAAGAGTGAGGTTATGTCCACGAGGCTTAAGTTACGGCCAAGAGTGGAGTTATGTCCACGAGGCTTAAGTTACGGCCAGGAGTGTGGTTATGTCCACGAGGCTAAAGTTAAGGCCGGGAGTGAGGTTATGTCCACGAGGCTTAAGTTACGGCCAGGAGTGAGGTTATGTCCACGAGGCTTAAGTTACGGCCAAGAGTGAGGTTACGTCCACGAGGCTTAAGTTACGGCCAGGAGTGTGGTTATGTCCACGAGGCTTAAGTTACGGCCAGGAGTGAGGTTATGTCCACGAGGCTTAAGTTACGGCCAGGAGTGAGGTTATGTCCACGAGGCTTAAGTTACGGCCAGGAGTGAGGTTATGTCCACGAGGCTTAAGTTACGGCCAGGAGTGAGGTTATGTCCACGAGGCTTAAGTTACGGCCAAGAGTGGAGTTATGTCCACGAGGCTTAAGTTACGGCCAGGAGTGTGGTTATGTCCACGAGGCTTAAGTTACGGCCAGGAGTGAGGTTATGTCCACGAGGCTTAAGTTACGGCCAGGAGTGAGGTTATGTCCACGAGGCTTAAGTTACGGCCAGGAGTGAGGTTATGTCCACGAGGCTTAAGTTACGGCCAGGAGTGAGGTTATGTCCACGAGGCTTAAGTTACGGCCAGGAGTGTGGTTATGTCCACGAGGCTTAAGTTACGGCCAGGAGTGAGGTTATGTCCACGAGGCTTAAGTTACGGCCAGGAGTGAGGTTATGTCCACGAGGCTTAAGTTACGGCCAGGAGTGAGGTTATGTCCACGAGGCTTAAGTTACGGCCAGGAGTGAGGTTATGTCCACGAGGCTTAAGTTACGGCCAGGAGTGAGGTTATGTCCACGAGGCTTAAGTTATGGCCAGGAGTGAGGTTATGTCCACGAGGCTTAAGTTACGGCCAGGAGTGTGGTTATGTCCACGAGGCTTAAGTTACGGCCAGGAGTGAGGTTATGTCCACGAGGCTTAAGTTACGGCCAGGAGTGAGGTTATGTCCACGAGGCTTAAGTTACGGCCAGGAGTGAGGTTATGTCCACGAGGCTTAAGTTACGGCCAGGAGTGAGGTTATGTCCACGAGGCTTAAGTTACGGCCAGGAGTGTGGTTATGTCCACGAGGCTTAAGTTACGGCCAGGAGTGAGGTTATGTCCACGAGGCTTAAGTTACGGCCAGGAGTGTGGTTATGTCCACGAGGCTTAAGTTACGGCCAGGAGTGAGGTTATGTCCACGAGGCTTAAGTTATGGCCAGGAGTGAGGTTATGTCCACGAGGCTTAAGTTACGGCCAGGAGTGTGGTTATGTCCACGAGGCTTAAGTTACGGCCAGGAGTGAGGTTATGTCCACGAGGCTTAAGTTACGGCCAGGAGTGAGGTTATGTCCACGAGGATTAAGTTACGGCCAGGACTAAGGTTATGACCACGAGGCTACGAACTCCCCCCCCACCCCCGGGACCTCACACACCATATATAACATGATAAATGAAATTGTGTTGAATATAAACTGAGAGCTCATGTGTGTTTCGATGTGTAACTAATAACTCTTAACTCTCTGATATGAAATATTGTAATATTTTTTTTAAACCAAATATATTAAGCCGATCAAAATCTTTAGGAACTACGAAAATTGGTTTAAAGAACAAATTAAATGGCTCGTCTTACAGTCAATAATATTTAGCATAAGTTACTGGTACCAAACATTTTATAATTATTGCCTGTAATAAAATACCAAACTATTAATACCGAATTAATACATATATAAGATCTTGAACATTTATGTCGTCTCGACAAAGGACGACCAATTTCACTAATTATACATTTGTTCTGTCCTTCAGGTCTCTAATTGCTTCAGAAAAATTTACAATTGGGCGGAGAACACCTCTCGCCGTATATTATATATATATATATATATATATATATATATATATATATATATATATATATATATATATATATATATATATATATATATATATATATATATATCAAACATTTATTAGTAAAGAAATTAAAGCCTTTATTAGTACGTAATTGTTATTATAATAATTTAAAAAATGTTTTATGCAGGATTCCATATTTGTCTTGAATATTTACCAATTTATTTACAAGACGTAAATTGAAGAGTGTTTTGGTGGTCAGGATATTGCCAACATGTGTGCTATAATTTTGTGTGTTTCAGGTGTTGAGAGCGTTGAAACTGGAGAGTGTTCGCGTAATGGGAAGATAATCTGCTTGTTACATGTCGCACGATAATTTGGTAGTTAAATTCTTTAGGGCTGTACCCGTAGATGAGGTAAATGATGGACCTGCACTATTTAAAATGTTTAGTCACAGAGACACCAGAACGAAATTGATGAGAGTAATTAACGGCGGGTCCACTACACGCGCCGCGGTGCAGACGGACTCCATGCTCAGTTACACATGGTGGCACGATAGAGCCCACCAGGATTACTGACCCCCTTACGCCAGTTGATTAACAGTTGAGTTCTGAGAGTGATTAGAACCAGAACCCGGTGATTAGAACGAGGTGAACAGTCTGGATGTCCCGCGCTTCTTACGTATATTAATCTATCATTCCTACCAGTGACGAACATTAACCTAGGCTTCCAACCAGTGAGGAACATTAACCTAGGCTTCCTACCAGTGAGAAACATTAACCTAGACTTCCTACCAGTGAGGAACATTAACCTAGGCTTCCTACCAGTGACGAACATTAACCTAGGCTTCCAACCAGTGAGGAACATTAACCTAGGCTTCCTACCAGTGAGAAACATTAACCTAGGCTTCCTACCAGTGAGGAACATTAACCTAGGCTTCCTACCAGTGATGAACATTAACCTAGGCTTCCTACCAGAGAGGAACATTAACCTAGGCTTCCTACCAGTGAGGAACATTAACCTAGGCTTCCAACCAGTGAGGAACATTAACCTAGGCTTCCTACCAGTGAGAAACATTAACCTAGGCTTCCTACCAGTGAGGAACATTAACCTAGGCTTCCTACCAGTGATGAACATTAACCTAGGCTTCCTACCAGTGAGGAACATTAACCTAGGCTTCCTACCAGTGAGGAACATTAACCTAGGCATCCTACCAGTGACGAACATTAACCTAGGCTTCCAACCAGTGAGGAACATTAACCTAGGCTTCCTACCAGTGAGGAACATTAACCTAGGCTTCCTACCAGTGACGAACATTAACCTAGGCTTCCTACCAGTGACGAACATTAACCTAGGCTTCCTACCAGTGAGGAACATTAACCTAGGCTTCCTACCAGTGAGGAACATTAACCTAGGCTTCCTACCAGTGACGAACATTAACCTAGGCTTCCTACCAGTGACGAACATTAACCTAGGCTTCCTACCAGTGACGAACATTAACCTAGGCTTCCTACCAGTGAGGAACATTAACCTGGGCTTCCTACCAGTGATTAACATTAACCTAGGCTTCCTACCAGTGAGGAACATTAACCTAGGCTTCCAACCAGTGAGGTACATTAACCTAGGCTTCCTACCAGTGACGTACATTAACCTAGGCTTCCTACCAGTGAGGAACATTAACCTAGGCTTCCTACCAGTGAGGAACATTAACCTAGGCTTCCTACCAGTGAGGAACATTAACCTAGGCTTCCTACCAGTGACGAACATTAACCTAGGCTTCCAACCAGTGAGGAACATTAACCTAGGCTTCCTACCAGTGAGGAACATTAACCTAGGCTTCCTACCAGTGACGAACATTAACCTAGGCTTTCTACCAGTGACGAACATTAACCTAGGCTTCCTACCAGTGAGGAACATTAACCTAGGCTTCCTACCAGTGAGGAACATTAACCTAGGCTTCCTACCAGTGAGGAACATTAACCTAGGCTTCCTACCAGTGACGAACATTAACCTAGGCTTCCTACCAGTGAGAAACATTAACCTAGGCTTCCTACCAGTGAGGAACATTAACCTAGGCTTCCTACCAGTGATGAACATTAACCTAGGCTTCCAACCAGTGAGGAACATTAACCTAGGCTTCCTACCAGTGAGGAACATTAACCTAGGCATCCTACCAGTGACGAACATTAACTAGGCTTCCAACCAGTGAGGAACATTAACCTAGGCTTCCTACCAGTGAGGAACATTAACCTAGGCTTCCTACCAGTGACGAACATTAACCTAGGCTTCCTACCAGTGACGAACATTAACCTAGGCTTCCTACCAGTGAGGAACATTAACCTAGGCTTCCTACCAGTGACGAACATTAACCTAGGCTTCCTACCAGTGACGAACATTAACCTAGGCTTCCTACCAGTGACGAACATTAACCTAGGCTTCCTACCAGTGACGAACATTAACCTAGGCTTCCTACCAGTGACGAACATTAACCTGGGCTTCCTACCAGTGATTAACATTAACCTAGGCTTCCTACCAGTGAGGTACATTAACCTAGGCTTCCTACCAGTGAGGTACATTAACCTAGGCTTCCTACCAGTGACGTACATTAACCTAGGCTTCCTACCAGTGAGGAACATTAATCTAGGCTTCCTACCAGTGAGGAACATTAACCTAGGCTTCCTACCAGTGACGAACATTAACCTAGGCTTTCTACCAGTGACGAACATTAACCTAGGCTTCCTACCAGTGAGGAACATTAACCTAGGCTTCCTACCAGTGAGGAACATTAACCTAGGCTTCCTACCAGTGAGGAACATTAACCTAGGCTTCCTACCAGTGACGAACATTAACCTAGGCTTCCTACCAGTGATTAACATTAACCTAGGCTTCCTACCAGTGACGAACATTAACCTGGGCTTCCTACCAGTGATTAACATTAACCTAGGCTTCCTACCAGTGAGGTACATTAACCTAGGCTTCCTACCAGTGAGGTACATTAACCTAGGCTTCCTACCAGTGACGTACATTAACCTAGGCTTCCTACCAGTGAGGAACATTAATCTAGGCTTCCTACCAGTGACGAACATTAACCTAGGCTTCCTACAAGTGAGGAACATTAACCTAGGCTTCCTACCAGTAATGAACATTAACCTAGGCTTCCTACCAGTGAGGAACATTAACCTAGGCTTCCTACCAGTGAGGAACATTAACCTAGGCTTCCTACCAGTGAGGAACATTAACCTAGGCATCCAACCAGTGAGGAACATTAACCTAGGCTTCCTACCAGTGAGGAACATTAACCTAGGCTTCCTACCAGTGACGAACATTAACCTAGGCTTCCTACCAGTGAGGAACATTAACCTAGGCTTCCTACCAGTGAGGAACATTAACCTAGGCTTCCTACCAGTGAGGAACATTAACCTAGGCTTCCTACCAGTGACGAACATTAACCTAGGCTTCCTACCAGTGACGAACATTAACCTAGGCTTCCTACCAGTGACGAACATTAACCTAGGCTTCCTACCAGTGACGAACATTAACCTAGGCTTCCTACCAGTGACGAACATTAACTTAGGCTTCCTACCAGTGACGAACATTAACCTGGGCTTCCTACCAGTGAGGTACATTAACCTAGGCTTCCTACCAGTGAGGTACATTAACCTAGGCTTCCTACCAGTGAGGTACATTAACCTAGGCTTCCTACCAGTGACGTACATTAACCTAGGCTTCCTACCAGTGAGGAACATTAACCTAGGCTTCCTACCAGTGAGGAACATTAACCTAGGCTTCCTACCAGTGAGGAACATTAACCTAGGCTTCCTACCAGTGATGAACATTAACCTAGGCTTCCAACCAGTGAGGAACATTAACCTAGGCTTCCTACCAGTGAGAAACATTAACCTAGGCTTCCTACCAGTGAGGAACATTAACCTAGGCTTCCTACCAGTGATGAACATTAACCTAGGCTTCCTACCAGTGAGGAACATTAACCTAGGCTTCCTACCAGTGAGGAACATTAACCTAGGCTTCCTACCAGTGACGAACATTAACCTAGGCTTCCAACCAGTGAGGAACATTAACCTAGGCTTCCTACCAGTGAGGAACATTAACCTAGGCTTCCTACCAGTGACGAACATTAACCTAGGCTTTCTACCAGTGACGAACATTAACCTAGGCTTCCTACCAGTGAGGAACATTAACCTAGGCTTCCTACCAGTGAGGAACATTAACCTAGGCTTCCTACCAGTGAGGAACATTAACCTAGGCTTCCTACCAGTGACGAACATTTACCTAGGCTTCCTACCAGTGACGAACATTAACCTAGGCTTCCTACCAGTGAGGAACATTAACCTGGGCTTCCTACCAGTGACTAACATTAACCTAGGCTTCCTACCAGTGAGGAACATTAACCTAGGCTTCCTACCAGTGAGGTACATTAACCTAGGCTTCCTACCAGTGACGTACATTAACCTAGGCTTCCTACCAGTGACTAACATTAACCTAGGCTTCCTACCAGCGAGGAACATTAACCTAGGCTTCCTACCAGTGAGGTACATTAACCTAGGCTTCCTACCAGTGACGTACATTAACCTAGGCTTCCTACCAGTGATGAACATTAACCTAGGCTTCCTACCAGTGAGGAACATTAACCTAGGCTTCCTACCAGTGACGTACATTAACCTAGGCTTCTTACCAATAAGGAACATTAACCTAGGCTTCCTACCAGTGAGGAACATTAACCTAGGCTTCCTACCAATAAGGAACATTAACCTAGGCTTCCTACCAGTGAGGAACATTAACCTAGGCTTCCTACCAGTGAGGTACATAAACCTAGGCTTCCTACCAGTGAGGAACATTAACCCAGGCTTCCTACCAATAAGGAACATTAACCTAGGCTTCCTACCAGTGAGGTACATTAACCTAAGCTTCCTACCAATAAGGAACATTAACCTAGGCTTCCTACCAATAAAGTACATTAACCTAGGCTTTCTACCAGTGAGGAACATTAACCTAGGCTTCCTACCAGTGACGTACATTAACCTAGGCTTCCTACCAGTGAGGAACATTAACCTAGGCTTCCTACCAGTGACGTACATTAACCTAGGCTTCCTACCAGTGACGTACATTAACCTAGGCTTCCTACCAGTGAGGAACATTAACCTAGGCTTCCTACCAGTGACGTACATTAACCTAGGCTTCCTACCAGTGACGTACATTAACCTAGGCTTCCTACCAGTGAGGAACATTAACCTAGGCTTCCTACCAGTGGCGTACATTAACCTAGGCTTCCTACCAATAAGGAACATTAACCTAGGCTTCCTACCAGTGAGAAACATTAACCTAGGCTTCCTACCAATAAGGAACATTAACCTAGGCTTCCTACCAGTGAGGAACATTAACCTAGGCTTCCTACCAGTGAGGTACATTAACCTAGGCTTCCTACCAGTGAGGAACATTAACCTAGGCTTCCTACCAGTGATGAACATTAACCTAGGCTTCCTACCAGTGAGGAACATTAACCTAGGCTTCCTACCAGTGAGGAACATTAACCTAGGCTTCCTACCAGTGACGAACATTAACCTAGGCTTCCAACCAGTGAGGAATATTAACCTAGGCTTCCTACCAGTGAGGAACATTAACCTAGGCTTCCTACCAGTGACGAACATTAACCTAGGCTTTCTACCAGTGACGAACATTAACCTAGGCTTCCTACCAGTGAGGAACATTAACCTAGGCTTCCTACCAGTGAGTAACATTAACCTAGGCTTCCTACCAGTGAGGAACATTAACCTAGGCTTCCTACCAGTGAGGAACATTAACCTAGGCTTCCTACCAGTGACGAACATTAACCTAGGCTTCCTACCAGTGACGAACATTAACCTAGGCTTCCTACCAGTGAGGAACATTAACCTGGGCTTCCTACCAGTGACTAACATTAACCTAGGCTTCCTACCAGTGAGGAACATTAACCTAGGCTTCCTACCAGTGAGGTACATTAACCTAGGCTTCCTACCAGTGACGTACATTAACCTAGGCTTCCTACCAGTGACTAACATTAACCTAGGCTTCCTACCAGTGAGGAACATTAACCTAGGCTTCCTACCAGTGAGGTACATTAACCTAGGCTTCCTACCAGTGACGTACATTAACCTAGGCTTCCTACCAGTGATGAACATTAACCTAGGCTTCCTACCAGTGAGGAACATTAACCTAGGCTTCCTACCAGTGAGGAACATTAACCTAGGCTTCCTACCAGTGACGAACATTAACCTAGGCTTCCAACCAGTGAGGAACATTAACCTAGGCTTCCTACCAGTGAGGAACATTAACCTAGGCTTCCTACCAGTGACGAACATTAACCTAGGCTTTCTACCAGTGACGAACATTAACCTAGGCTTCCTACCAGTGAGGAACATTAACCTAGGCTTCCTACCAGTGAGGAACATTAACCTAGGCTTCCTACCAGTGAGGAACATTAACCTAGGCTTCCTACCAGTGACGAACATTTACCTAGGCTTCCTACCAGTGACGAACATTAACCTAGGCTTCCTACCAGTGAGGAACATTAACCTGGGCTTCCTACCAGTGACTAACATTAACCTAGGCTTCCTACCAGTGAGGAACATTAACCTAGGCTTCCTACCAGTGAGGTACATTAACCTAGGCTTCCTACCAGTGACGTACATTAACCTAGGCTTCCTACCAGTGACTAACATTAACCTAGGCTTCCTACCAGCGAGGAACATTAACCTAGGCTTCCTACCAGTGAGGTACATTAACCTAGGCTTCCTACCAGTGACGTACATTAACCTAGGCTTCCTACCAGTGATGAACATTAACCTAGGCTTCCTACCAGTGAGGAACATTAACCTAGGCTTCCTACCAGTGACGTACATTAACCTAGGCTTCTTACCAATAAGGAACATTAACCTAGGCTTCCTACCAGTGAGGAACATTAACCTAGGCTTCCTACCAATAAGGAACATTAACCTAGGCTTCCTACCAGTGAGGAACATTAACCTAGGCTTCCTACCAGTGAGGTACATAAACCTAGGCTTCCTACCAGTGAGGAACATTAACCCAGGCTTCCTACCAATAAGGAACATTAACCTAGGCTTCCTACCAGTGAGGTACATTAACCTAAGCTTCCTACCAATAAGGAACATTAACCTAGGCTTCCTACCAATAAAGTACATTAACCTAGGCTTTCTACCAGTGAGGAACATTAACCTAGGCTTCCTACCAGTGACGTACATTAACCTAGGCTTCCTACCAGTGAGGAACATTAACCTAGGCTTCCTACCAGTGACGTACATTAACCTAGGCTTCCTACCAGTGACGTACATTAACCTAGGCTTCCTACCAGTGAGGAACATTAACCTAGGCTTCCTACCAGTGACGTACATTAACCTAGGCTTCCTACCAGTGACGTACATTAACCTAGGCTTCCTACCAGTGAGGAACATTAACCTAGGCTTCTTACCAGTGGCGTACATTAACCTAGGCTTCCTACCAATAAGGAACATTAACCTAGGCTTCCTACCAGTGAGAAACATTAACCTAGGCTTCCTACCAATAAGGAACATTAACCTAGGCTTCCTACCAGTGAGGAACATTAACCTAGGCTTCCTACCAGTGAGGTACATTAACCTAGGCTTCCTACCAGTGAGGAACATTAACCTAGGCTTCCTACCAGTGATGAACATTAACCTAGGCTTCCTACCAGTGAGGAACATTAACCTAGGCTTCCTACCAGTGAGGAACATTAACCTAGGCTTCCTACCAGTGACGAACATTAACCTAGGCTTCCAACCAGTGAGGAATATTAACCTAGGCTTCCTACCAGTGAGGAACATTAACCTAGGCTTCCTACCAGTGACGAACATTAACCTAGGCTTTCTACCAGTGACGAACATTAACCTAGGCTTCCTACCAGTGAGGAACATTAACCTAGGCTTCCTACCAGTGAGTAACATTAACCTAGGCTTCCTACCAGTGAGGAACATTAACCTAGGCTTCCTACCAGTGAGGAACATTAACCTAGGCTTCCTACCAGTGACGAACATTAACCTAGGCTTCCTACCAGTGACGAACATTAACCTAGGCTTCCTACCAGTGAGGAACATTAACCTGGGCTTCCTACCAGTGACTAACATTAACCTAGGCTTCCTACCAGTGAGGAACATTAACCTAGGCTTCCTACCAGTGAGGTACATTAACCTAGGCTTCCTACCAGTGACGTACATTAACCTAGGCTTCCTACCAGTGACTAACATTAACCTAGGCTTCCTACCAGTGAGGAACATTAACCTAGGCTTCCTACCAGTGAGGTACATTAACCTAGGCTTCCTACCAGTGACGTACATTAACCTAGGCTTCCTACCAGTGATGAACATTAACCTAGGCTTCCTACCAGTGAGGAACATTAACCTAGGCTTCCTACCAGTGACGTACATTAACCTAGGCTTCCTACCAGTGAGGAACATTAACCTAGGCTTCCTACCAATAAGGAACATTAACCTAGGCTTCCTACCAGTGAGGAACATTAACCTAGGCTTCCTACCAGTGAGGTACATTAACCTAGGCTTCCTACCAGTGAGGAACATTAACCTAGGCTTCCTACCAATAAGGAACATTAACCTAGGCTTCCTACCAGTGAGGTACATTAACCTAAGCTTCCTACCAATAAGGAACATTAACCTAGGCTTCCTACCAATAAAGTACATTACCCTAGGCTTTCTACCAGTGAGGAACATTAACCTAGGCTTCCTACCAGTGACGTACATTAACCTAGGCTTCCTACCAGTGAGGAACATTAACCTAGGCTTCCTACCAGTGACGTACATTAACCTAGGCTTCCTACCAGTGACGTACATTAACCTAGGCTTCCTACCAGTGAGGAACATTAACCTAGGCTTCCTACCAGTGACGTACATTAACCTAGGCTTCCTACCAGTGACGTACATTAACCTAGGCTTCCTACCAGTGAAGAACATTAACCTAGGCTTTCTACCAGTGACGAACATTAACCTAGGCTTCCTACCAGTGAGGAACATTAACCTAGGCTTCCTACCAGTGAGGAACATTAACCTAGGCTTCCTACCAGTGAGGAACATTAACCTAGGCTTCCTACCAGTGACGAACATTAACCTAGGCTTCCTACCAGTGAGAAACATTAACCTAGGCTTCCTACAAGTGAGGAACATTAACCTAGGCTTCCTACCAGTAATGAACATTAACCTAGGCTTCCTACCAGTGAGGAACATTAACCTAGGCTTCCTACCAGTGAGGAACATTAACCTAGGCATCCTACCAGTGACGAACATTAACCTAGGCATTCCAACCAGTGAGGAACATTAACCTAGGCTTCCTACCAGTGAGGAACATTAACCTAGGCTTCCTACCAGTGACGAACATTAACCTAGGCTTCCTACCAGTGACGAACATTAACCTAGGCTTCCTACCAGTGAGGAACATTAACCTAGGCTTCCTACCAGTGAGGAACATTAACCTAGGCTTCCTACCAGTGACGAACATTAACCTAGGCTTCCTACCAGTGACGAACATTAACCTAGGCTTCCTACCAGTGACGAACATTAACCTAGGCTTCCTACCAGTGACGAACATTAACCTGGGCTTCCTACCAGTGATTAACATTAACCTAGGCTTCCTACCAGTGAGGTACATTAACCTAGGCTTCCTACCAGTGAGGTACATTAACCTAGGCTTCCTACCAGTGACGTACATTAACCTAGGCTTCCTACCAGTGAGGAACATTAACCTAGGCTTCCTACCAGTGAGGAACATTAACCTAGGCTTCCTACCAGTGAGGAACATTAACCTAGGCTTCCTACCAGTGATGAACATTAACCTAGGCTTCCAACCAGTGAGGAACATTAACCTAGGCTTCCTACCAGTGAGAAACATTAACCTAGGCTTCCTACCAGTGAGGAACATTAACCTAGGCTTCCTACCAGTAATGAACATTAACCTAGGCTTCCTACCAGTGAGGAACATTAACCTAGGCTTCCTACCAGTGAGGAACATTAACCTAGGCTTCCTACCAGTGACGAACATTAACCTAGGCTTCCAACCAGTGAGGAACATTAACCTAGGCTTCCTACCAGTGAGGAACATTAACCTAGGCTTCCTACCAGTGACGAACATTAACCTAGGCTTTCTACCAGTGACGAACATTAACCTAGGCTTCCTACCAGTGAGGAACATTAACCTAGGCTTCCTACCAGTGAGGAACATTAACCTAGGCTTCCTACCAGTGAGGAACATTAACCTAGGCTTCCTACCAGTGACGAACATTTACCTAGGCTTCCTACCAGTGACGAACATTAACCTAGGCTTCCTACCAGTGAGGAACATTAACCTGGGCTTCCTACCAGTGACTAACATTAACCTAGGCTTCCTACCAGTGAGGAACATTAACCTAGGCTTCCTACCAGTGAGGTACATTAACCTAGGCTTCCTACCAGTGACGTACATTAACCTAGGCTTCCTACCAGTGACTAACATTAACCTAGGCTTCCTACCAGTGAGGAACATTAACCTAGGCTTCCTACCAGTGAGGTACATTAACCTAGGCTTCCTACCAGTGACGTACATTAACCTAGGCTTCCTACCAGTGATGAACATTAACCTAGGCTTCCTACCAGTGAGGAACATTAACCTAGGCTTCCTACCAGTGACGTACATTAACCTAGGCTTCTTACCAATAAGGAACATTAACCTAGGCTTCCTACCAGTGAGGAACATTAACCTAGGCTTCCTACCAATAAGGAACATTAACCTAGGCTTCCTACCAGTGAGGAACATTAACCTAGGCTTCCTACCAGTGAGGTACATTAACCTAGGCTTCCTACCAGTGAGGAACATTAACCCAGGCTTCCTACCAATAAGGAACATTAACCTAGGCTTCCTACCAGTGAGGTACATTAACCTAAGCTTCCTACCAATAAGGAACATTAACCTAGGCTTCCTACCAATAAAGTACATTAACCTAGGCTTTCTACCAGTGAGGAACATTAACCTAGGCTTCCTACCAGTGACGTACATTAACCTAGGCTTCCTACCAGTGAGGAACATTAACCTAGGCTTCCTACCAGTGACGTACATTAACCTAGGCTTCCTACCAGTGACGTACATTAACCTAGGCTTCCTACCAGTGAGGAACATTAACCTAGGCTTCCTACCAGTGACGTACTCTAACCTAGGCTTCCTACCAGTGACGTACATTAACCTAGGCTTCCTACCAGTGAGGAACATTAACCTAGGCTTCCTACCAGTGGCGTACATTAACCTAGGCTTCCTACCAATAAGGAACATTAACCTAGGCTTCCTACCAGTGAGAAACATTAACCTAGGCTTCCTACCAATAAGGAACATTAACCTAGGCTTCCTACCAGTGAGGAACATTAACCTAGGCTTCCTACCAGTGAGGTACATTAACCTAGGCTTCCTACCAGTGAGGAACATTAACCTAGGCTTCCTACCAGTGATGAACATTAACCTAGGCTTCCTACCAGTGAGGAACATTAACCTAGGCTTCCTACCAGTGAGGAACATTAACCTAGGCTTCCTACCAGTGACGAACATTAACCTAGGCTTCCAACCAGTGAGGAATATTAACCTAGGCTTCCTACCAGTGAGGAACATTAACCTAGGCTTCCTACCAGTGACGAACATTAACCTAGGCTTTCTACCAGTGACGAACATTAACCTAGGCTTCCTACCAGTGAGGAACATTAACCTAGGCTTCCTACCAGTGAGGAACATTAACCTAGGCTTCCTACCAGTGACGAACATTAACCTAGGCTTCCTACCAGTGACGAACATTAACCTAGGCTTCCTACCAGTGAGGAACATTAACCTGGGCTTCCTACCAGTGACTAACATTAACCTAGGCTTCCTACCAGTGAGGAACATTAACCTAGGCTTCCTACCAGTGAGGTACATTAACCTAGGTTTCCTACCAGTGACGTACATTAACCTAGGCTTCCTACCAGTGACTAACATTAACCTAGGCTTCCTACCAGTGAGGAACATTAACCTAGGCTTCCTACCAGTGAGGTACATTAACCAAGGCTTCCTACCAGTGACGTACATTAACCTAGGCTTCCGACCAGTGATGAACATTAACCTAGGCTTCCTACAAGTGAGGAACATTAACCTAGGCTTCCTACCAGTGACGTACATTAACCTAGGCTTCCTACCAATAAGGAACATTAACCTAGGCTTCCTACCAGTGAGGAACATTAACCTAGGCTTCCTACCAATAAGGAACATTAACCTAGGCTTCCTACCAGTGAGGAACATTAACCTAGGCTTCCTACCAGTGAGGTACATTAACCTAGGCTTCCTACCAGTGAGGAACATTAACCTAGGCTTCCTACCAATAAGGAACATTAACCTAGGCTTCCTACCAGTGAGGTACATTAACCTAAGCTTCCTACCAATAAGGAACATTAACCTAGGCTTCCTACCAATAAAGTACATTAACCTAGGCTTTCTACCAGTGAGGAACATTAACCTAGGCTTCCTACCAGTGACGTACATTAACTTAGGCTTCCTACCAGTGAGGAACATTAACCTAGGCTTCCTACCAGTGACGTACATTAACCTAGGCTTCCTACCAGTGACGTACATTAACCTAGGCTTCCTACCAGTGAGGAACATTAACCTAGGCTTCCTACCAGTGACGTACATTAACCTAGGCTTCCTACCAGTGACGTACATTAACCTAGGCTTCCTACCAGTGAAGAACATTAACCTAGGCTTCCTACCAGTGGGGTACATTAACCTAGGCTTCCTACCAGTGAGGAACATTAACCTAGGCTTCCTACCAATAAGGAACATTAACCTAGGCTTCCTACCAGTGAGGTACATTAACCAAAGCTTCCTACCAATAAGGAACATTAACCTAGGCTTCCTACCAATAAAGTACATTAACCTAGGCTTTCTACCAGTGAGGAACATTAACCTAGGCTTCCTACCAGTGACGTACATTAACCTAGGCTTCCTACCAGTGAGGAACATTAACCTAGGCTTCCTACCAGTGACGTACATTAACCTAGGCTTCCTACCAGTGACGTACATTTACCTAGGCTTCCTACCAGTGAGGAACATTAACCTAGGCTTCCTACCAGTGACGTACATTAACCTAGGCTTCCTACCAGTGACGTACATTAAACTAGGCTTCCTACCAGTGAGGAACATTAACCTAGGCTTCCTACCAGTGGCGTACATTAACCTAGGCTTCCTACCAATAAGGAACATTAACCTAGGCTTCCTACCAGTGAGAAACATTAACCTAGGCTTCCTACCAATAAGGAACATTAACCTAGGCTTCCTACCAGTGAGGAACATTAACCTAGGCTTCCTACCAGTGAGGTACATTAACCTAGGCTTCCTACCAGTGAGGAACATTAACCTAGGCTTCCTACCAGTGATGAACATTAACCTAGGCTTCCTACCAGTGAGGAACATTAACCTAGGCTTCCTACCAGTGAGGATCATTAACCTAGGCTTCCTACCAGTGACGAACATTAACCTAGGCTTCCAACCAGTGAGGAACATTAACCTAGGCTTCCTACCAGTGAGGAACATTAACCTAGGCTTCCTACCAGTGACTAACATTAACCTAGGCTTCCTACCAGTGAGGAACATTAACCTAGGCTTCCTACCAGTGAGGTACATTAACCTAGGCTTCCTACCAGTGACGTACATTAACCTAGGCTTCCTACCAGTGATGAACATTAACCTAGGCTTCCTACCAGTGAGGAACATTAACCTAGGCTTCCTACCAGTGACGTACATTAACCTAGGCTTCTTACCAATAAGGAACATTAACCTAGGCTTCCTACCAGTGAGGAACATTAACCTAGGCTTCCTACCAATAAGGAACATTAACCTAGGCTTCCTACCAGTGAGGAACATTAACCTAGGCTTCCTACCAGTGAGGTACATTAACCTAGGCTTCCTACCAGTGACTAACATTAACCTAGGCTTCCTACCAGTGAGGAACATTAACCTAGGCTTCCTACCAGTGAGGTACATTAACCTAGGCTTCCTACCAGTGACGTACATTAACCTAGGCTTCCTACCAGTGATGAACATTAACCTAGGCTTCCTACCAGTGAGGAACATTAACCTAGGCTTCCTACCAGTGACGTACATTAACCTAGGCTTCCTACCAATAAGGAACATTAACCTAGGCTTCCTACCAGTAAGGAACATTAACCTAGGCTTCCTACCAATAAGGAACATTAACCTAGGCTTCCTACCAGTGAGGAACATTAACCTAGGCTTCCTACCAGTGAGGTACATTAACCTAGGCTTCCTACCAGTGAGGAACATTAACCTAGGCTTCCTACCAATAAGGAACATTAACCTAGGCTTCCTACCAGTGAGGTACATTAACCTAAGCTTCCTACCAATAAGGAACATTAACCTAGGCTTCCTACCAATAAAGTACATTAACCTAGGCTTTCTACCAGTGAGGAACATTAACCTAGGCTTCCTACCAGTGAGGAACATTAACCTAGGCTTCCTACCAGTGAGGAACATTAACCTAGGCTTCCTACCAGTGACGTACATTAACCTAGGCTTCCTACCAGTGACGTACATTAACCTAGGCTTCCTACCAGTGAGGAACATTAACCTAGGCTTCCTACCAGTGACGTACATTAACCTAGGCTTCCTACCAGTGACGTACATTAACCTAGGCTTCCTACCAGTGAGGAACATTAACCTAGGCTTCCAACCAGTGGCGTACATTAACCTAGGCTTCCTACCAATAAGGAACATTAACCTAGGCTTCCTACCAGTGAGAGCATTAACCTAGGCTTCCTACCAATAAGGAACATTAACCTAGGCTTCCTACCAGTGAGGAACATTAACCTAGGCTTCCTACCAGTGAGGTACATTAACCTAGGCTTCCTACCATTGAGGAACATTAACCTAGGCTTCCTACCAATAAGGAACATCAACCTAGGCTTCCTACCAGTGAGGTACATTAACCTAAGCTTCCTACCAATAAGGAACATTAACCTAGGCTTCCTACCAATAAGGTACATTAACCTAGGCTTTCTACCAGTGAGGAACATTAACCTAGGCTTCCTACCAGTGACGTACATTAACCTAGGCTTCCTAGCAGTGAGGAACATTAACCTAGGCTTCCTACCAGTGACGTACATTAACCTAGGCTTCCTACCAGTGACGTACAAAAACCTAGGCTTCCTACCAGTGAGGAACATTAACCTAGGCTTCCTACCAGTGACGTACATTAACCTAGGCTTCCTACCAGTGAGGAACATTAACCTAGGCTTCCTACCAGTGACGTACATTAACCTAGGCTTCCTACCAGTGACGTACATTAACCTAGGCTTCCTACCAGTGACGTACATTAACCTAGGCTTCCTACCACTGAGGAACATTAACCTAGGCTTCCTACCAATAAGGAACATTAACCTAGGCTTCCTACCAGTGACGAACATTAACCTAGGCTTCCTACCAGTGAGGAACATTAACCTAGGCTTCCTACCAGTGACGTACATTAACCTAGGCTTCCTACCAGTGAGGAACATTAACCTAGGCTTCCTACCAGTGACGAACATAACCTAGGCTTCCTACCAGTGACGTACATTAACCTAGGCTTCCTACCAGTGACGAACATTAACCTAGGCTTCCTACCAGTGAGGAACATTAACCTAGTCTTCCTAGCAGTGAGGAACATTAACCTAGGCTTCCTACCAGTGACGAACATTAACCTAGGCTTCCTACCAGTGAGGAACATTAACCTAGGCTTCCTACCAGTGACGAACATTAACCTAGGCTTCCTACCAATAAGGAACATTAACCTAGGCTTCCTACCAGTGAGGAACATTAACCTAGGCTTCCTACCAGTGAGGAACATTAACCTAGGCTTCCTACCAGTGAGGAACATTAACCTAGGCTTCCTACCAGTGACGAACATTAACCTAGGCTTCCTACCAGTGACGTACATTAACCTAGGCTTCCTACCAGTGACGAACATTAACCTAGGCTTCCTACCAGTGAGGAACATTAACCTAGGCTTCCTACCAGTGAGGAACATTAACCTAGGCTTCCTACCAGTGACGAACATTAACCTAGGCTTCCTACCAGTGAGGAACATTAACCTAGGCTTCCTACCAGTGACGAACATTAACCTAGGCTTCCTACCAATAAGGAACATTAACCTAGGCTTCCTACCAGTGAGGAACAATAACCTAGGCTTCCTACCAGTGAGGAACATTAACCTAGGCTTCCTACCAGTGAGGAACATTAACCTAGGCTTCCTACCAGTGAGGTAGACCTATCCAGACATTGTGTCCAACAACTTTAGATAATAAGGTGGAAACGAATTATTATCTACAATATTAATATATTTGTTATAAAGGGAAATTACAATGACGTGAATTTTCAGTGAGAAAATCAGTGTGAGTAATGCGGGATATTTGAAGACTTCCTTTTCAACCTAAATACATAATAATTACGCTAATTTTGCGGATTTAGGATCATTTGTGAATGTGGGGAAGCCAAGAATGGTGTGTGGGGAAGCCAAGACTGGAGTGTGGGGAAGCCAAGACTGGAGTGTGGGGAAGCCAAGACTGGAGTGTGGGGAAGCCAAGACTGGAGTGTGGGGAAGCCAAAACTGGAGTGTGGGGAAGCTAAGACTGGAGTGTGGGGAAGCTAAGACTGGAGTGTGGGGAAGCCAAGACTGGAGTGTGGGGAAGCTAAGACTGGAGTGTGGGGAAGCCAAGACTGGAGTGTGGGGAAGCTAAGACTGGAGTGTGGGGAAGCCAAGACTGGAGTGTGGGGAAGCCAAGACTGGAGTGTGGGGAAGCCAAGACTGGAGTGTGGGGAAGCCAAGACTGGAGTGTGGGGAAGCCAAGACTGGAGTGTGGGGAAGCCAAGACTGGAGTGTGGGGAAGCTAAGACTGGAGTGTGGGGAAGCTAAGACTGGAGTGTGGGGAAGCCAAGACTGGAGTGTGGGGAAGCCAAGACTGGAGTGTGGGGAAGCTAAGACTGGAGTGTGGGGAAGCCAAGACTGGTGTGTGGGGAAGCCAAGACTGGTGTGTGGGGAAGCTAAGACTGGAGTGTGGAGAAGCCAAGACTGGTGTGTGGGGAAGCTAAGACTGGAGTGTGGGGGAAGCCAAGACTGGTGTGTGGGGAAGCTAAGACTGGAGTGTGGGGAAGCCAAGACTGGAGTGTGGGGAAGCTAAGACTGGAGTGTGGGGAAGCCAAGACTGGTGTGTGGGGAAGCCAAGACTGGTGTGTGGGGAAGCCAAGACTGGTGTGTGGGGAAGCCAAGACCGGTGTGAGGCTAACTATGTCAACAGGAATCTATTAGTTACTAACTGTGAAAGACAAGGGAGCGAAAGAGCGAGGGAGCCGGTCGGCCGAGCGGACAGCACGCTGGACTTGTGATCCTGTGGTCCTGGGTTCAATCCCAGGCGCCAGCGAGAAACAATGGGCAGAGTTTCTTTCACCCTATGCCCCTGTTACCTAGCAGTAAAATAGGTACCTGGGTGTTAGTCAGCAGTCACGGACTGCTTCCTGGGGGTGGAGGCCTGGTCGAGGACCGGGCCGCGGGGACACAAAAGCCTCGAAATCATCTCAAGATTATCACAAGGTAGGTATCCCCATATCTACTGTCAAAACTGTATTGTTCTAAACACTCAGATCTAATAGGAAAGAAATTACTGACTCCCAACGACCTGAAAGTACTAGTCTAAAAATCTATGATTTGTTCAGATCTGAAACCTATATCTATGGCCAACACAAAACGTCCACTAGACTGTGCGACACAGTGGTTCCCAGGATCAGGTTGGCTTACCGTAACCTGTGGCAGGTGGCTGCAGGTGACGGGTCTCCCAATCCTGAGCACTCCAGGTGCAAACTCTGTGAGCAGGAACTACGGCATGATCTCCCACACTACATCACTGAATGCCCAGTTATTAGACCTTTCAGACCAGTTGGCATGAGGTACCTGGAGCTTTGCAATTACTTTATTCACTCTCGTATTCTTGAAGATATCCTCACAGTATACCCAAAATTTGCCAGTGCAGACTATTAAACACATGGCTCTGTATGACTAACCATCGTGCGAGATGGGGACTTGTATTACCAATGCTACCTTATTCAATCTTGTGTTGTTGATATCCTCAAAATGCATCCGGAGTCTGCCAGTGCAGACTGCCTATCACATGCCTCTGTATGACTAACCATCCTGTGTGATGGGGATTTTTTAGCATCACCGAGTTACCTTTTTTGACACACTGTACTCCACTTCATATAGTGCAGGGTAGCTGCACTAATGCAGATGTACCTCATGTATTAATAAGAAAAATCTGTGACTACTAGAAGATCATGTTAGGAATCCACATTTATAATGAAGGGTCTAAAGCGAAGATCAAGTCAAACTTGCGTATTGACCCCTCCCCGAGTGAGGGGAGGCGGGCAGCACTGGTCCAGTCCGAGGAGAAGGTTCTCTGTCAGCCACGGGAGCGCCGGGTGTGATGACAAATACATTTGTTTGTGTATCGAGGAGGCAAGTTCGCTTGTATAGTTGGCTTCAGGTGTTAGTTTCCATCTATGGTTTCTGTTTAGTGATGCGTGTGATGGTATCTCTCTCTCATTATATATATATATATATATATATATATATATATGTCGTACCTAGTAGCCAGAACGCACTTCTGAGCCTACTATGCAAGGCCCGATTTGCCTAATAAGCCAAGTTTTCCTGAATTAATATATTTTCTCTAATTTTTTTCTTATGAAATGATAAAGCTACCCATTTCATTATGTATGATGTTAATTTTATTTTATTGGAGTTAAAATTAACGTAGATATATGACCGAACCTGACCAACCCTACCTAACCTAACCTAACCTATCTTTATAGGTTAGGTTAGGTTAGGTAGCCGAAAAAGGTAGGTTAGGTTAGGTTAGGTAGGTTAGGTTGTCGAAAAACAATTCATGAAAACTTGGCTTATTAGGCAAATCGGGCCTTGAATAGTAGGCTGAGAAGTGCGTTCTGGCTACTAGGTACGACATATATATATATATATATATATATATATATATATATATATATATATATATATATATATATATATATAAACAGAGTGTCCCAAAAGAAGTAGATCAGAGGGTGTCCCAACAGAAGTAGGTCAGAGGGTGTCCTATCAGGAGTAGATCAGAGGGTGTCCCATCTGAAGTAGATCAGAGGGTGTTCCATCAAAAGTAGATCAGAGGGTGTCCCATCAGAAGTAGATCAGAGAGTGTCCCATCAGTTGATCAGAGGGTGTCCCATCAGTAGATCAGAGAGTGTCCCATCAGTAGATCAGATGGTGTCCCAACAGAAGTAGATCAGAGGGTGTCCCATCGGAAGTAGATCAGAGGATATCCCCTCAGATGTAGATCTGTATCCCATCAGAAGTAGATCAGAGTGTGCGTCCTAATAGAAGTAGATCAGAGTGTCCCAACATAAGTAGATCAGTGTCCCAACAGAAGTAGATCAGTGTCCCAACAGAAGTAGATCAGTGTCCCAACAGAAGTAGATCAGAGTGTCCCAACAGAAGTAGATCAGCGTGCCCCAACAGAAGTAGATCAGTGTCCCAACAGAAGTAGATCAGAGTGTCCCAACAGAAGTAGATCAGAGTGTCCCAACAGAAGTAGATCAGAGTGTCCCAACAGAAGTAGATCAGAGGGAAACATTACTGGACATAGAGCAATCGGCGATCTCGCGAAGCCTCGTGTCCAACACTAAAAAAAACCTCAAATGCGCAGCTCGCACGGAAACCAGAAACGCGGGAACTTACACGTGTCATAGTGTTGTCTTCACACAGTGAGGGACAATGTTCATTTTGCACATTGAATGTCGGTATTCAGAGGACAACGCAATATTTTTTATGCTAATTTATGTGTGAAAGGAACGGATTTAAAGAGCTACAAAAAACTGTCAATTCATTACTAAGTTAATAATGTTCTTCCGCTCGTCTCATGTCTAATTAATAATATAAATTTTGTGAGTGGGTTTTATTTCCTGTGTTTGTGTGAGGCATATTAATGTCTGGCGTGAGCAGGAGGCAAGGTCAGGGGCTGGAAATACCTAGATATTATATAGAAAAAAAGTGCTTGTAACAAGCGCCGATTATAATTATAAAATATGCAGGTTAGATGTGAACTGTACATCTGTAGATGTATACTAGAGTAAAGAGTAAGGGGAGACATGATAACCACCTACAAAATTCTCAGGGGAATTGACAGGGTGGACAAAGAAAAATTCTTCAGCGCGGGTGGAACACCAACAAGGGGACACAGATGGAAACTTAGTACCCAGATGAACCACAGAGACGTTAGAAAAAATTTGTTCAGTGTCAATTTAGTTAATAAATGGAATACATTAAGTAGTGTTGTGATGGAGGCTGACTCCATACACAGTTTCATATATAGATATGAATGAATAAAAAAATAGAGCCCAATAGGCTCAGTAATCTGTACACCAGTTGATTGACAGTTGAGAGGCGGGACCAAAGAGCCAGAGCTCAACCCCCGCAAACACAACTAGGTGAGTACTAGATACACCAGTATCTTAGATATTAGATACACTAGTGCACTAGAACACTGGAACTTCACCCGGTGTTCTAGTGCAAACACCAATAGTCTGCTGGAACCACTATTTATTGGGTTGTATTGATGAAGTAATATTTTGAGAAACAGTATATGCTGACTCCGACCATGGGAGGCCGGGGGAGGGGGGGGGGGTAGTATGTACTATTTAGCATGGGATTATGGGATGTTGGTGGGCGTGTTGTAGCTGCCATGGGGGTTATGGGTGGGAGATGTACAGGTTCTCATGGGCACATGTAGTGGTACACAATATTCACATTTGGTCACCTCCTCCGTGTATATCCACCACCCCATCCATCATGGCCTGGTGGATTGGCCTATTACACTGTATCACATCAATGCTTACCCATTTTATAACCAGATCCATCATGGTACTGATCCGCCAATCCACGCCTCGATGATGCCACTATTCATCACCCAGATAACCCATTAATAGACTCGTAAATAGTTTTAACCCATTAAGTTATTGTTATATCTATTCGCTTATCTTCTGTTCCACATATCTTCTATCCATTATTCTTTCCATTTGAACGCTAATAAACCAATTCATTGCATCGTTCATAGCCTCTCATCAACGCTCTCATCTATCCATACTTGTTCAATCTATTACCCCCAGTTACCATCCTATTCACAACAGAATCTATCCGCCCCCCCCCCCCGCCATGCAAATCTCCAGTCATGACGCCACAGACTCCATTGCCCCAAACATAACTTTCTCTGTCAAGTAATTTATCGAATCATAGATTACCAATTAACTGACAGCCGAGGTAAACTGCAGCCTCTTCTGCAGCCTAATGTTTTAGGTGCCCAGGTTGTGTAGGCAGGAGCCATGACGCGCCACCTGATCACTCTTGTGCCCAGGTTGTGTAGGCAGGAGCCATGACGCGCCACCTGATCACTCTTGTTCCCAGGTTGTGTAGGCAGGAGCCATGACACGCCACCTGATCACTCTTGTGCCCAGGTTGTGTAGGCAGGAGCCATGACGCGCCACCTGATCACTCTTGTGCCTAGGTTGTGTAGGCAGGAGCCATGACGCGCCACCTGATCACTCTTGTGCCCAGGTTGTGTAGGCAGGAGCCATGACGCGCCACCTGATCACTCTTGTGCCCAGGTTGTGTAGGCAGGAGCCATGACGCGCCACCTGATCACTCTTGTGCCCAGGTTGTGTAGGCAGGAGCCATGACGCGCCACCTGATCAC
Organism: Procambarus clarkii; assembly: GCF_040958095.1. Taxonomy (NCBI): domain Eukaryota; kingdom Metazoa; phylum Arthropoda; class Malacostraca; order Decapoda; family Cambaridae; genus Procambarus; species Procambarus clarkii. The sequence goes on along the minus strand of NC_091152.1, from coordinate 54,669,829 downwards.
TCTTGTGTCCAGGTTGTGTAGGCAGGAGCCATGACGCGCCACCTGATCACTCTTGTGCCCAGGTTGTGTAGGCAGGAGCCATGACACGCCACCTGATCACTCTTGTGCCCAGGTTGTGTAGGCAGGAGCCATGACGCGCCACCTGATCACTCTTGTGTCCAGGTTGTGTAGGCAGGAGCCATGACGCGCCACCTGATCACTCTTGTGTCCAGGTTGTGTAGGCAGGAGCCATGACGCGCCACCTGATCACTCTTGTGTAAGACACCAACTGGTAGACACCAGTTATCCCCCCCCCCTCGCGTCCTAACGCTAATTACCTCATTTATCGACTCCTCCAAAACGTTTCCACTGCCATTTTCTTGTCGGGTAATATGGGCCCCGTCCTCCTTGTTCTTGTGGCCCCGTCTGGAGATGCGTCTTCCCTCCTCCTCCTCCTCCAGGGCCATCCCCAGGGCCATCTTGTGGCCCCGTCTGGAGCAGCGTCTTCCCTCCTCCTCCTCCTCCAGGGCCATCCCCAGGGCCATCTTGTGGCCCCGTCTGGAGCAGCGTCTTCCCTCCTCCTCCTCCTCCTCCAGGGCCATCCCCAGGGCCATCTTGTGGCCCCGTCTGGAGCAGCGTCTTCCCTCCTCCCCCTCCTCCTCCAGGGCCATCCCCAGGGCCATCTTGTGGCCCCGTCTGGAGCAGCGTCTTCCCTCCTCCTCCTCCTCCTCCTCCAGGGCCATCCCCAGGGCCATCTTGTGGCCCACTGTGGCCCACTGTGGCCCCGCTGTGGCCCCACTCATCACAAATGGCCCCACTCATCTCCTGTGGGACCCTTCACCTCCCTCCAGTGGCTGCGGACCCTTCCTGTCCCGCCCTGTAATGACCCTGTCACGCTCCCAGCTGGTCTTGTGCCCCTCTCACCTTCACCCTCCCCTCTCACCTTCACCAGCCCCTCTCACCTTCACCCGCCCCTCTCACCTTCACCAGCCCCTCTCACCTTCACCAGCACCTCTCACCTTCACCAGCCCCTCTCACCTTCACCAGCCCCTCTCACCTTCACCGGCCCCTCTCACCTTCACCCGCCCCTCTCACCTCCAGCGGCCCCTCTCACCTTCACCAGCCCCTCTCACCTTCACCCGCCCCTCTCACCTTCACGGGCCCCTCTCACCTTCACCGGCCCCTCTCACCTTCACCGGCCCCTCTCACCTTCACCGGCCCCTCTCACCTTCACCAGCCCCTCTCACCTTCACCAGCCCCTCTCACCTTCACCCGCCCCTCTCACCTTCACCAGCCCCTCTCACCTTCACCTGCCCCTCTCACCTTCACCCGCCCCTCTCACCTTCACCCGCCCCTCTCACCTTCACCAGCCCCTCTCACCTTCACCAGCCCCTCTCACCTTCACCCGCCCCTCTCACCTTCACCCGCCCCTCTCACCTTCACCCGCAACTCTCACCTTCACCTGCCCCTCTCACCTTCACCAGCCCCTCTCACCTTCACCTGCCCCTCTCACCTTCACCAGCCCCTCTCACCTTCACCCGCCCCTCTCACCTTCACCCGCCCCTCTCACCTTCACCAGCCCCTCTCACCTTCACCCGCCCCTCTCACCTTCACCAGCCCCTCTCACCTTCACCCGCCCCTCTCCCCTTCACCCGCCCCTCTCACCTTCACCCGCCCCTCTCACCTTCACCCGCCCCTCTCACCTTCACCCGCCCCTCTCACCTTCACCCGCCCCTCTCACCTTCACCCGCCCCTCTCACCTTCACCAGCCCCTTTCACCTTCACCAGCCCCTCTCACCTTCACCCGCCCCTCTCACCTTCACCTTCACCAGCCCCTCTCACCTTCACCAGCCCCTCTCACTTTCACCTGCCCCTCTCACCTTCACCAGCCCCTCTCACCTTCACCCGCCCCTCTCACCTTCACCAGCCCCTCTCACCTTCACCAGCCCCTCTCACCTTCACCCACCCCTCTCACCTTCACCTGCCCCTCTCACCTTCACCAGCCCCTCTCACCTTCACCAGCCCCTCTCACCTTCACCAGCCCCTCTCACCTTCACCCGCCCCTCTCACCTTCACCCGCCCCTCTCACCTTCACCAGCCCCTCTCACCTTCACCCGCCCCTCTCACCTTCACCAGCCCCTCTCACCTTCACCAGCCCCTCTCACCTTCACCCGCCCCTCTCACCTTCACCCGCCCCTCTCACCTTCACCAGCCCCTCTCACCTTCACCCGCCCCTCTCACCTTCACCAGCCCCTCTCACCTTCACCAGCCCCTCTCACCTTCACCCGCCCCTCTCACCTTCACCAGCCCCTCTCACCTTCACCAGCCCCTCTCACCTTCACCCGCCCCTCTCACCTTCACCCGCCCCTCTCACCTTCACCCGCCCCTCTCACCTTCACCAGCCCCTCTCACCTTCACCCGCCCCTCTCACCTTCACCCGCCCCTCTCACCTTCACCCGCCCCTCTCACCTTCAACCGCCCCTCTCATCTTCACCAGCCCCTCTCACCTTCACCCGCCCCTCTCACCTTCACCAGCCCCTCTCACCTTCACGCGCCCCTCTCACCTTCACCCGCCCCTCTCACCTTCACCCGCCCCTCTCACCTTCACCCGCCCCTCTCACCTTCACCCGCCCGTCTCACCTTCACCAGCCCCTCTCACCTTCACCAGCCCCTCTCACCTTCACCAGCCCCTCTCACCTTCACCCGCCCCTCTCACTTTCACCTGCCCCTCTCACCTTCACCAGCCCCTCTCACCTTCACCAGCCCCTCTCACCTTCACCTGCCCATCTCACCTTCACCAGCCCCTCTCACCTTCACCCGCCCCTCTCACCTTCACCAGCCCCTCTCACCTTCACCCGCCCCTCTCACCTTCACCCGCCCCTCTCACCTTCACCAGCCCCTCTCACCTTCACCCGCCCCTCTCACCTTCACCAGCCCCTCTCACCTTCACCAGCCCCTCTCACCTTCACCCGCCCCTCTCACCTTCACCCGCCCCTCTCACCTTCACCAGCCCCTCTCACCTTCACCCGCCCCTCTCACCTTCACCAGCCCCTCTCACCTTCACCAGCCCCTCTCACCTTCACCCGCCCCTCTCACCTTCACCAGCCCCTCTCACCTTCACCAGCCCCTCTCACCTTCACCCGCCCCTCTCACCTTCACCAGCCCCTCTCACCTTCACCAGCCCCTCTCACCTTCACCCGCCCCTCTCACCTTCACCAGCCCCTCTCACCTTCACCAGCCCCTCTCACCTTCACCCGCCCCTCTCACCTTCACCAGCCCCTCTCACCTTCACCAGCCCCTCTCACCTTCACCCGCCCCTCTCACCTTCACCAGCCCCTCTCACCTTCACCAGCCCCTCTCACCTTCACCCGCCCCTCTCACCTTCACCAGCCCCTCTCACCTTCACCCGCCCCTCTCACCTTCACCCGCCCCTCTCACCTTCACCCGCCCCTCTCACCTTCACCCGCCCCTCTCACCTTCACCGGCCCCTCTCACCTTCACCCGCCTCTCTCACCTTCACCCGCCCCTCTCACCTTCACCCGCCCCTCTCATCTTCACCCGCCCCTCTCACCTTCACCAGCCCCTCTCACCTTCACCAGCCCCTCTCACCTTCACCCGCCCCTCTCACCTTCACCAGCCCCTCTCACCTTCACCAGCCCCTCTCACCTTCACCCGCCCCTCTCACCTTCACCAGCCCCTCTCACCTTCACCAGCCCCTCTCACCTTCACCCGCCCCTCTCACCTTCACCAGCCCCTCTCACCTTCACCAGCCCCTCTCACCTTCACCCGCCCCTCTCACCTTCACCAGCCCCTCTCACCTTCACCAGCCCCTCTCACCTTCACCCGCCCCTCTCACCTTCACCAGCCCCTCTCACCTTCACCCGCCCCTCTCACCTTCACCCGCCCCTCTCACCTTCACCCGCCCCTCTCACCTTCACCCGCCCCTCTCACCTTCACCGGCCCCTCTCACCTTCACCCGCCTCTCTCACCTTCACCCGCCCCTCTCACCTTCACCAGCCCCTCTCACCTTCACCCGCCCCTCTCACCTTCACCCGCCCCTCTCACCTTCACCGGCCCCTCTCACCTTCACCCGCCTCTCTCACCTTCACCCGCCCCTCTCACCTTCACCAGCCCCTCTCACCTTCACCCGCCCCTCTCACCTTCACCCGCCCCTCTCACCTTCACCAGCCCCTCTCACCTTCACCCGCCCCTCTCACCTTCACCAGCCCCTCTCACCTTCACACGCCCCTCTCACCTTCACGCGCCCCTCTCACCTTCACCAGCCCCTCTCACCTTCACCCGCCCCTCTCACCTTCACCAGCCCCTCTCACCTTCACCCGCCCCTCTCACCTTCACCGGCCCCTCTCACCTTCACCCGCCCCTCTCACCTTCACCCGCCCCTCTCACCTTCACCAGCCCCTCTCACCTTCACCCGCCCCTCTCACCTTCACCCGCCCCTCTCACCTTCACCCGCCCCTCTCACCTTCACCAGCCCCTCTCACCTTCACCAGCCCCTCTCACCTTCACCCGCCCCTCTCACCTTCACCCGCCCCTCTCACCTTCACCCGCCCCTCTCACCTTCACCCGCCCCTCTCACCTTCACCCACCCCTCTCACCTTCACCAGCCCCTCTCACCTTCACCCGCCCCTCTCACCTTCACCCGCCCCTCTCACCTTCACCCGCCCCTCTCACCTTCACCCGCCCCTCTCACCTTCACCCGCCCCTCTCACCTTCACCCGCCTCTCTCACCTTCACCCGCCCCTTTCACCTTCACCCACCCCTCTCACCTTCACCCGCCCCTCTCACCTTCACCAGCCACTCTCACCTTCACCCGCCCCTCTCACCTTCACCAGCCCCTCTCACCTTCACCCGCCCCTTTCACCTTCACCCGCTCCTCTCACCTTCACCGGCCCCTCTCACCTTCACCGGCCCCTCTCACCTTCACCAACCCCTCTCACCTTCACCCGCCCCTCTCACCTTCACCCGCCCCTCTCACCTTCACCAGCCCCTCTCACCTTCACCAGCCCCTCTCACCTTCACCCGCCCCTCTCACCTTCACCGGCCCCTCTCACCTTCACCTGCCCCCTCTCACCTTCAGCGGCCCCTCTCACCTTCACCAGCCCCTCTCACCTTCACCAGCCCCTCTCACCTTCACCGGCCCCTCTCACCTTCACCGGCCCCTCTCACCTTCACCAGCCCCTCTCACCTTCACCAGCCCCTCTCACCTTCACCGGCCCCTCTCACCTTCACCGGCCCCTCTCACCTTCACCGGCCCCTCTCACCTTCACCCGCCCCTCTCACCTTCACCAGCCCCTCTCACCTTCACCTGCCCCTCTCACCTTCACCCGCCCCTCTCACCTTCACCCGCCCCTCTCACCTTCACCAGCCCCTCTCACCTTCACCAGCCCCTCTCACCTTCACCCGCCCCTCTCACCTTCACCCGCCCCTCTCACCTTCACCCGCAACTCTCACCTTCACCTGCCCCTCTCACCTTCACCAGCCCCTCTCACCTTCACCTGCCCCTCTCACCTTCACCAGCCCCTCTCACCTTCACCCGCCCCTCTCACCTTCACCCGCCCCTCTCACCTTCACCAGCCCCTCTCACCTTCACCCGCCCCTCTCACCTTCACCCGCCCCTCTCACCTTCACCCGCAACTCTCACCTTCACCTGCCCCTCTCACCTTCACCAGCCCCTCTCACCTTCACCTGCCCCTCTCACCTTCACCAGCCCCTCTCACCTTCACCCGCCCCTCTCACCTTCACCCGCCCCTCTCACCTTCACCAGCCCCTCTCACCTTCACCCGCCCCTCTCACCTTCACCAGCCCCTCTCACCTTCACCCGCCCCTCTCCCCTTCACCCGCCCCTCTCACCTTCACCAGCCCCTCTCACCTTCACCCGCCCCTCTCACCTTCACCCGCCCCTCTCCCCTTCACCCGCCCCTCTCACCTTCACCCGCCCCTCTCACCTTCACCAGCCCATTTCACCTTCACCAGCCCCTCTCACCTTCACCCGCCCCTCTCACCTTCACCTGCCCCTCTCACCTTCACCAGCCCCTCTCACCTTCACCAGCCCCTCTCACTTTCACCTGCCCCTCTCACCTTCACCAGCCCCTCTCACCTTCACCCGCCCCTCTCACCTTCACCAGCCCCTCTCACCTTCACCAGCCCCTCTCACCTTCACCAGCCCCTCTCACCTTCACCCACCCCTCTCACCTTCACCTGCCCCTCTCACCTTCACCAGCCCCTCTCACCTTCACCAGCCCCTCTCACCTTCACCAGCCCCTCTCACCTTCACCCGCCCCTCTCACCTTCACCCGCCCCTCTCACCTTCACCAGCCCGTCTCACCTTCACCCGCCCCTCTCACCTTCACCAGCCCCTCTCACCTTCACCCGCCCCTCTCACCTTCACCCGCCCCTCTCACCTTCACCAGCCCCTCTCACCTTCACCCGCCCCTCTCACCTTCACCCGCCCCTCTCACCTTCACTAGCCCCTCTCACCTTCACCCGCCCCTCTCACCTTCACCAGCCCCTCTCACCTTCACCAGCCCCTCTCACCTTCACCCGCCCCTCTCACCTTCACCCGCCCCTCTCACCTTCACCCGCCCCTCTCACCTTCACCAGCCCCTCTCACCTTCACCCGCCCCTCTCACCTTCACCCGCCCCTCTCACCTTCACCCGCCCCTCTCACCTTCAACCGCCCCTCTCATCTTCACCAGCCCCTCTCACCTTCACCCGCCCCTCTCACCTTCACCCGCCCCTCTCACCTTCACCAGCCCCTCTCACCTTCACCCGCCCCTCTCACCTTCACCAGCCCCTCTCACCTTCACACGCCCCTCTCACCTTCACGCGCCCCTCTCACCTTCACGCGCCCCTCTCACCTTCACCCGCCCCTCTCACCTTCACCAGCCCCTCTCACCTTCACCCGCCCCTCTCACCTTCACCGGCCCCTCTCACCTTCACTCGCCCCTCTCACCTTCACCCGCCCCTCTCACCTTCACCCGCCCCTCTCACCTTCACCCGCCCCTCTCACCTTCACCAGCCCCTCTCACCTTCACCAGCCCCTCTCACCTTCACCCGCCCCTCTCACCTTCACCCGCCCCTCTCACCTTCACCCGCCCTCTCACCTTCACCCGCCCCTCTCACCTTCACCAGCCCCTCTCACCTTCACCCGCCCCTCTCACCTTCACCAGCCCCTCTCACCTTCACCACCCGCCCCTCTCACCTTCACCCGCCCCTCTCACCTTCACCCGCCCCTCTCACCTTCACCCGCCCCTCTCACCTTCACCCGCCCCTCTCACCTTCACCCGCCCCTCTCACCTTCACCCGCCCCTCTCACCTTCACCAGCCCCTCTCACCTTCACCCGCCCCTCTCACCTTCACCCGCCCCTCTCACCTTCACCCGCCCCTCTCACCTTCACCAGCCCCTCTCACCTTCACCCGCCCCTCTCACCTTCACCCGCCCCTCTCTCCTTCACCCGCCCCTCTCACCTTCACCACCCGCCCCTCTCACCTTCACCCGCCCCTCTCACCTTCACCCGCCCCTCTCACCTTCACCAGCCCCTCTCACCTTCACCACCCGCCCCTCTCACCTTCACCAGCCCCTCTCACCTTCACCCGCCCCTCTCACCTTCACCAGCCCCTCTCACCTTCACTAGCCCCTCTCACCTTCACCCGCCCCTCTCACCTTCACCAGCCACTCTCACCTTCACCCGCCCCTCTCACCTTCACCAGCCCCTCTCACCTTCACCCGCCCCTTTCACCTTCACCCGCTCCTCTCACCTTCACCGGCCCCTCTCACCTTCACCGGCCCCTCTCACCTTCACCAGCCCCTCTCACCTTCACCCGCCCCTCTCACCTTCACCCGCCCCTCTCACCTTCACCAGCCCCTCTCACCTTCACCAGCCCCTCTCACCTTCACCCGCCCCTCTCACCTTCACCGGCCCCTCTCACCTTCACCTGCCCCTCTCACCTTCAGCGGCCCCTCTCACCTTCACCCGCCCCTCTCACCTTCACCCGCCCCTCTCACCTTCACCGGCCCCTCTCACCTTCACCGGCCCCTCTCACCTTCACCAGCCCCTCTCACCTTCACCGGCCCCTCTCACCTTCACCCGCCCCTCTCACCTTCACCAGCCCCTCTCACCTTCACCTGCCCCTCTCACCTTCACCCGCCCCTCTCACCTTCACCCGCCCCTCTCACCTTCACCAGCCCCTCTCACCTTCACCCGCCCCTCTCACCTTCACCAGCCCCTCTCACCTTCACCAGCCCCTCTCACCTTCACCCGCCCCTCTCACCTTCACCAGCCCCTCTCACCTTCACCAGCCCCTCTCACCTTCACCCGCCCCTCTCACCTTCACCAGCCCCTCTCACCTTCACCAGCCCCTCTCACCTTCACCCGCCCCTCTCACCTTCACCAGCCCCTCTCATCTTCACCAGCCCCTCTCACCTTCACGCGCCCCTCTCACCTTCACCAGCCCCTCTCACCTTCACCAGCCCCTCTCACCTTCACCCGCCCCTCTCACCTTCACCAGCCCCTCTCACCTTCACCAGCCCCTCTCACCTTCACCCGCCCCTCTCACCTTCACCAGCCCCTCTCACCTTCACCCGCCCCTCTCACCTTCACCCGCCCCTCTCACCTTCACCCGCCCCTCTCACCTTCACCCGCCCCTCTCACCTTCACCGGCCCCTCTCACCTTCACCCGCCTCTCTCACCTTCACCCGCCCCTCTCACCTTCACCAGCCCCTCTCACCTTCACCCGCCCCTCTCACCTTCACCCGCCCCTCTCACCTTCACCAGCCCCTCTCACCTTCACGAGCCCCTCTCACCTTCACACGCCCCTCTCACCTTCACGCGCCCCTCTCACCTTCACCAGCCCCTCTCACCTTCACCCGCCCCTCTCACCTTCACCAGCCCCTCTCACCTTCACCCGCCCCTCTCACCTTCACCCGCCCCTCTCACCTTCACCCGCCCCTCTCACCTTCACCCGCCCCTCTCACCTTCACCCGCCCCTCTCACCTTCACCCGCCCCTCTCACCTTCACCAGCCCCTCTCACCTTCACCCGCCCCTCTCACCTTCACCCGCCCCTCTCACCTTCACCCGCCCCTCTCACCTTCACCAGCCCCTCTCACCTTCACCAGCCCCTCTCACCTTCACCCGCCCCTCTCATCTTCACCCGCCCCTCTCACCTTCACCCGCCCCTCTCACCTTCACCACCCGCCCCTCTCACCTTCACCAGCCCCTCTCACCTTCACCCGCCCCTCTCACCTTCACCAGCCCCTCTCACCTTCACCACCCGCCCCTCTCACCTTCACCAGCCCCTCTCACCTTCACCCGCCCCTCTCACCTTCACCCGCCCCTCTCACCTTCACCCGCCCCTCTCACCTTCACCCGCCCCTCTCACCTTCACCCGCCCCTCTCACCTTCACCAGCCCCTCTCACCTTCACCCGCCCCTCTCACCTTCACCCGCCCCTCTCACCTTCACCCGCCCCTCTCACCTTCACCAGCCCCTCTCACCTTCACCCGCCCCTCTCACCTTCACCCGCCCCTCTCACCTTCACCCGCCCCTCTCACCTTCACCACCCGCCCCTCTCACCTTCACCAGCCCCTCTCACCTTCACCCGCCCCTCTCACCTTCACCAGCCCCTCTCACCTTCACCACCCGCCCCTCTCACCTTCACCAGCCCCTCTCACCTTCACCCGCCCCTCTCACCTTCACCAGCCCCTCTCACCTTCACCAGCCCCTCTCACCTTCACCAGCCCCTCTCACCTTCACCAGCCTCCAGGCCTGACACTCTCACATCAGCCACAGACTCCGTGTTCCTCCTCACCTCCGGGCTCATGTTAACACTGCTATCTCGGGTCTGCTGGCTATCATATCCCTCATTATGATAGCCAAGCTGGCGTGTTTGGGTCATCTAGCCATGGTCAGTTGTTACCGTACTGTGGCTCACGCTTCCCATTAGTACCGTACCCGCATCATCATCATCATCATCATCATCATCATCATCATCATCATCACCATCATCATCATCTGGTGCAACATCTCCTCCCCCCCCTTGCACTTGCATGAAGGTATACTGTTAAAATTCCCAGTTCCCCTCGTGTTCCCCCTGGCGTCACCATCTCGTCCTCTCCCGCCTGGCCCCAGGATAATGAGTCATTTAGTGAGGTGTTGAGATGTTTTTCGGGTGAGTGTTGTCACCCCCGAAGGTGTTACAGTGTTGTTTCAGTAACCTTTATGTCTCTGGCCGCTCAGTGTATCAGAATATTGCTCTCTCAACACTTGTTAGTAATTTATTTTTGTCGTCTTAATCCTGAGTATCGCTGCTGTTCGTGTCCCGACACATATACTAAAGTATTTATTAATTAACGAGGATATTAACAAGTAGCTCTGATAGTGTGAGACGTTACACTCTACTCTGTTGAAGAGTGTTAGCAGGTGTGTCACCAGGTGTGTCACCAGGTGTGTCACCAGGTGTGTTGCTAGGTGTGCCACCAGGTGTGTTGCCAGGTGTGTCACCAGGTGTGTTGCTAGGTGTGCCACCAGGTGTGTCACCAGGTGTGTCACCAGGTGTGTCACCAGGTGTGTTGCTAGGTGTGCCACCAGGTGTGTCACCAGGTGTGTCACCAGGTGTGTCACCAGGTGTGTTGCTAGGTGTGCCACCAGGTGTGTTGCCAGGTGTGTCAACAGGTGTGTTGCTAGGTGTGTCACCAGGTGTGTTGCTAGGTGTGTCACATGGTGTGTTGCCAGGTGTGTCGCCAGGTGTGTCACCAGGTGTGTTGCTAGGTGTGTCACCAGGTGTGTTGCTAGGTGTGTCACCAGGTGTGTTGCCAGGTGTGTCATCAGGTGTGTTGCTAGGTGTGTCACCAGGTGTGTTGCCAGGTGTGTCACCAGGTGTGTTGCTAGGTGTGTCACCAGGTGTGTTGCCAGGTGTGTCGCCAGGTGTGTCACCAGGTGTGTTGCTAGGTGTGTCACCAGGTGTGTTGCCAGGTGTGTCGCCAGGTGTGCCACCAGGTGTGTTGCTAGGTGTGTCACCAGGTGTGTTGCCAGGTGTGCTGCCAGGTGTGTCACCAGGTGTGTTACCAATTGTCACCAGGTGTGTCACCAGTTGTCACCTGGTGTGTCACCAGGTGTGTCACCACGTGTGTCACCAGGTGTGTCACCACGTGTGTTACCAGGTGTGTCACCAGGTGTGTCACCTCTGTATACACGTACCGTGCTCACCCTTTGTCGGAAAATCCGACACCATTTAATATATCATACAGATAATAGCTGTATTGTATAAACAAGTAACCCATAGAAAACGTAACTTGTAGTGGAATTACCGTCTATAGAAAACGGGATATCATCACCACATACTATTATATTCTCCACCTATTATGGTGGGAATTATTCTTAAATACATTAGTCTTTGGACTTTACCATCATAAAAACATCTTATATAAATTAACTTAATTATCAGTATTAAAGTAGAGTAAATGTGACCCTTCTATCACTTTCTGACATTTGGACAATGTAGGCCAGGCGTCAGTGAGGGAGGAAGGAGGGCAGCCATTGTTTATACTGAGACCAGAGGCTCACACGGGAGCAAATTCGGCTCCTGTTAATTTTACTTGGACGTAGTGTTATGGAAACCAAAGGTGTACCAATATCAACACGCTGTCTACAAATTCAAGTTAAGTGTCTATCCGAAACCCGTTTATCATTCATTTATGGCCATTAATGTCAGGATATAGGGTGATCCGGTTAGATCACGAAATCGCCTCAAACTAAAGGTAATTAAGCCAGGTCTTTATTGTTCCATGTATAGTGTTTTCTCTGATATAGCTTGTCATATATAGGTTTCTGGCTTCACAGCTAGCGCACTTTTGACAGGTCAAGACGAGGAAGCAAGATTTTGTGCACCAGTTACTGGGTGATGGAAGCTACCTCAAAGAGGATAATTTGGTGTCTACACCCTAGTTATACCTGGTGGACTAACCTGCTGTACTATAAGATAAGGAACCTTTTCAATGTATGTAGTTAATACTGTAGTTTGATTGGCTGCATATATATTAATTTAATAAACCCCCCTAATGTGTAGAGGAACGATTTGTGAGATTATGAGATTATTGCAGAAATACAGTCCACTCATTATCATTATACAAATTGCTATCGAAGTATATAAATTAACGTAAATATAAATTCTATATATATTCATATAAATTAAATAAATATAAATCTCACAGGTCGGTTCCCACATTATTTGGTCCTTCGAACCGGATGACGGATTATTTGGACCTTCGGAACCGGAATATTCGGTCCTATGAACCCACATTTGGTCATCTTAGTACCGGATGAGCCAGTTAACCAGTGGATTCATTAAATATACTAGTGCAGTGTGATTTAAACAAAGCCAGTCATGACGGCGGCGTTGACTCGAGCGAGTTCACGAGCCCCGCTCAGTTCAGATCAGCCTTAGTCAGCGGTTTCATGCACACCCACAGATTTGGTGGCGTGTTATTTCGTGAAATGACAGCGCTAATATAGAAGCCAGCCAAATTAGTGGCTGTGTCCTCGAGAGATTATCTACGATTTTGTGGACTTTATTTCGCGAGGTCACTAATAATATTTAATACTTCTTGATAATATTGGAAGTTTCATAGAGGCTAATTAAGAGGCTATTATCAATAATTGTGTATATTATTTCTCCAAAATAGAGAATCATTTAATATATATTGCACTAGTGATCACAGTATAATATTTACTAATTACCAACCCACAACAGGGTAGGATAAAACCATTGACTAGTTGAACTATTATTGCTCATCCTAGTCCCATTATTACCATAGTCAGTTGTACTATATTCAACAACCTAACACCATTAATGAATGGTCCAAACCCTATTTTGGGTGTAATTTTTATCAACTCGAGTTGAGTTGTATATATAATAATTTACTTATGATCATTACACCTTTGAGTGATTAATTAGTGTCTCTTCCATCCTAGGGTGATATAGAAGAGCTAACCTAAAGGTACTTCCATGACACTGGTTTATCACTCAAATCATTAGTGTGTATGATTGTATATATATAATGTGTATTAATTTTAAGTGCTAACCTCTAGTAGAGGTAGGAATATTGCCTAGTGAGTGCAGAAATTTAACCCTAGGCTACCATTAGTACTTGCTCACAATTTATGAGCCAGTGGTGCTCAATTAACAAGTCACCATGACTAATCCACAGAAAGCAAAGCGTGCTTTAATAGCAAGCAAACGCCAACTAACAAGGGATCTCAACCAATATGAACAGTTGTTATATGAGCCTGTAATTAATTATCATCGGTTGAAAATACCACTGTTACAGATTCAAACCCAATTGCATATATTGAAAGCAAATAGGAAATCTTACCAAAATCAGGTCCACGACGACGACATAGTAGTTGAAGATGTGGAACCATTCCTGTCTGACCTAGCACAATATGAAGAAGAAACTCAAGGCAGGTTGGAACATTTACACAGGATAATTGAATCAGAACAAATAGCAAGTACATCAAATAAAGTAGATAATGTTATGGATGATCTGGATCTTTTTGAGAATAAATGTAAAGCCAGATTAGATCCTTTAATCAACAAGGATAAAGCTTCACCCACTACAGCTTCACCCAATAATATACCACCAGAAATTAAGCAGTTTTCAGACAATTTATCCACAGTCTCTGTGGTTTCTGAAAACCCAATACCTGAAGCTACTAAGTTAACATGCCTCCAAACTAGAGGTGAAGCTGAACCAGTAGTAGAAAATGTAAATGAAAATAGCGACAGCACTAATTTCCCAGTCCAGCCTCCTAGGAATAATGCTGGCAATGAGAAAACTGTCATACATCTAGTACTACAATTGCTGGATTTACCTCAACCTGATCAGACTGCTGACTCATTACAATCCTTCAGCATGGAGTTTGAGTCACTACTAAGAATATTCAGTCTTAAGGTTGATATAACTACTAGTGAATGGATGACCAAAGTAGTCCTTCAACGAAAATTGTCCAGCGATATACTAGATGAATTATATGCACATCAACATAACACCATCCTGACAGTACAGGACATCACTGAAGGTTTACATTCCATCATAAACAAACGACGAGCAAATGAGGAAGTTAAAGCCTCATGCAAGCCTTCAGAAATAGAAAATAATAGTCAATCAAAGGGTAAAACAACGACCCCAAATAAACATCAACCAATTACTCTAACATCAAGTTGCAGAAAATCTGACAATGCAGCAGAATCCTCCAAGCCTACTGTTACTAGTTCACCCAAACCGGTAACTTCCAAACGTGCAGTAGGCTGGGGGACATGTATGTTCTGCAAAAAGAAACATTCAACATACCGTTGTGCTAATTATCCAACCAGAGACACTCGTATTGAGCGACTCCAGGAATTAGGGAGATGTGCAAGGTGTCTCAAGTCACACAACATAGACTATTGTGATACCCAATTCAACACCTGTAACAGGTGTAGAAGAGGTAGGCACCATGCAGCACTGTGTAAATATACGAAATTAACGTATTCAAGACCCAAGGTGGAAGATAGCATTCCCACCACAGTACAGTACTGCAAGGTGCAACAAACAAAGAGTGTCCAATCAGCAAAGTCTAAAGGTAATACGACTTTGCCTACTGCCCAAATTACCATCCTGAATAAGAGGGCCAAGGTCCATACCCGTGGGTTGTTTGACCAAGGATCCCAGAGAACATATGTCACTAAAAAGCTGGCAGATGAATTACAATTAAGGCCTGTAGCCCAGATGTCATTCAACATCTCAGGGTTTGTAACAGATGCAGGACCTCAAGTCTACCAGGTGGTACAACCATCAGTACGTTTAGGCAGGTACGTCTGTCGAGTACAAGCCATTGTGGTGGACAAAATACCAGTAGACCTACAAGTTCAAGGTCTGAGAGCAACAGCCAAATTCCTGAGAAATCGAGGAATAAAATTGGCAGATAATATTAAGTCTGATCACCTCACTGACTTCGGTCTCCTTGTAGGGACAGACTATTGCCATCGATTCATCGGTAGCCCTACTAAATATCAGGGTATAAGCATGTTAAACTCTGCAGGAGGTAAATTACTCTCAGGCCCAGTATCAAGCCTGAGGAGACCTATGCCCGCAGATAAACAATACCAGTAGAAATCTAAATTTGTCAGCTGATTATATTTCTCCAGTAGCATTATACTAAGGAGATTACAGCTGACTATACCAACAGAGGTTGATGTTAGTATCATCATTTAAAGCTGAAGAAGAGTTCATGAGGCCTCAGTGGCAAATCAGTGAACAGTAGCCTAAAACAGCTACAAGTCACTGCGACCAATGTCACTGAACCCACTGCAGTCTCAGAACCATACTTTACTTTAATGATGAGCTATTCAATCTTCTGAATCAATTAACTAAATTAAACCCCAATAAATCTGATGACTGATTTGATACATTTATTATTTAATCAAGATGTATTCCATGGGCCTCAGTGTTTATATATCAGTGACCAGTTACCTGAAGAAACTTCAAGTTATATCTAATGTCACTGATCTCACTGCAGTCCCTGAATCATACTTGACTGTAGTACTTGATCACATTCAGTCTTCTGGGTTAAATAATATGTATTAGGCTTGAATATTAGCCTTTCAAGAGTTGACAGGGAAATGAAATTGCATTAGACTTCTAACCTCTGCAACTCTAGTACGGGACATCCGTCCTGTACGAACAGACACACAAACGTGTGATTACTAACTACTAACATCAAATTAATCTAATAATTCGAAGGAGGAGTATCGGTGTTCGTCTGTTCTAATTAGGACTTCGACCCGTGAGCAGCCCCTGGGGAATTATGTCGGAAAATCCGACACCATTTAATATATCATACAGATAATAGCTGTATTGTATAAACAAGTAACCCATAGAAAACGTAACTTGTAGTGGAATTACCGTCTATAGAAAACGGGATATCATCACCACATACTATTATATTCTCCACCTATTATGGTGGGAATTATTCTTAAATACATTAGTCTTTGGACTTTACCATCATAAAAACATCTTATATAAATCAACTTAATTATCAGTATTAAAGTAGAGTAAATGTGACCCTTCTATCACTTTCTGACATTTGGACAATGTAGGCCAGGCGTCAGTGAGGGAGGAAGGAGGGCAGCCATTGTTTATACTGAGACCAGAGGCTCACACGGGAGCAAATTCGGCTCCTGTTAATTTTACTTGGACGTAGTGTTATGGAAACCAAAGGTGTACCAATATCAACACGCTGTCTACAAATTCAAGTTAAGTGTCTATCCGAAACCCGTTTATCATTCATTTATGGCCATTAATGTCAGGATATAGGGTGATCCGGTTAGATCACGAAATCGCCTCAAACTAAAGGTAATTAAGCCAGGTCTTTATTGTTCCATGTATAGTGTTTTCTCTGATATAGCTTGTCATATATAGGTTTCTGGCTTCACAGCTAGCGCACTTTTGACAGGTCAAGACGAGGAAGCAAGATTTTGTGCACCAGTTACTGGGTGATGGAAGCTACCTCAAAGAGGATAATTTGGTGTCTACACCCTAGTTATACCTGGTGGACTAACCTGCTGTACTATAAGATAAGGAACCTTTTCAATGTATGTAGTTAATACTGTAGTTTGATTGGCTGCATATATATTAATTTAATAAACCCCCCTAATGTGTAGAGGAACGATTTGTGAGATTATGAGATTATTGCAGAAATACAGTCCACTCATTATCATTATACAAATTGCTATCGAAGTATATCAATTAACGTAAATATAAATTCTATATATATTCATATAAATTAAATAAATATAAATCTCACAGGTCGGTTCCCACACCCTTCACGTACCTCTCTATATACGTGCATTAAGACACATATCCTCGACTAACGAAAATATTACTATGGTACAGGGAGGTTTTCTTGACCCCCCCCCCCCACACACACACACACGTGTCTGGGCCCTCAGAGCTCCCTAAGCATTTTGTCTCACAACTAATGACATTTTACGTGTCAATATATCAAGACAAATTCATTATACATCTACAAAGATGCTTGCTAATTGTATTTCCCCTTCAACTGGTAAAGTAACGAAGCCGTTAAAGACTTCCACTCGTTATATTGACAAGGAACAAAGGCGAGATTTGGGAATGAATACAAATTTTGTCTTCCTTAACACGGGCCAAAATGAAAGAAAATTTGATCTCGCAATTCCAAGGAAAGTTTGACTGATGAGTAATTACAATCATCTTCCTCCCCTCCCCTTTGCCTCAGTGACCCCCCCCCCCCCCCTCCATCCTCTCTGGACCCAAACCTGCTCCCCTCACTATCCCCTCGATAGATAGAAGGGATAGTAAACTCGACAGTGTTCACTATCCCTTCGTGTAAACACACCGTTGAGGTAAACTACACCAGTATGGGATCACTGTTTGGGTGTACCGAAACACACAGAGGAAGTATACCCCGTCTCCGACCCCCGACGTCAACAGCTGACGGGGAAGTAAACCGCTTGTCTGGCCTCCGACGACAGGAGTTTACTAATGACGTTTACAAACCTCTACACAATCCGCATTTAACGTAAATAAGAAGAGCAGCGCGAAGCGTACAACAGCGTCTCCTGCCCGAGAGTTTAATTCCCGATAATATTGCTCAGATTTCCTTTCATTCTTGAGTTCCTTCATGATAACCGTGAGGCCAAGGACGACCTGTAAGAGGCCAGGTCCCCATACTGTCCAGGACTACCTGTAAGAGGCCAGGTCCCCCATACTGTCCTGGACTACCTGTAAGAGGCCAGGTCCCCCATACTGTCCAGGACTACCTGTAAGAGGCCAGGTCCCCCATACTGTCCAGGACTACCTGTAAGAGGCCAGGTCCCCCATACTGTCCAGGACGACCTGTAAGAGGCCAGGTCCCCCATACTGTCCAGGACTACCTGTAAGAGGCCAGGTCCCCCATACTGTCCAGGACGACCTGTAAGAGGCCAGGTCCCCATACTGTCCAGGACGACCTGTAAGAGGCCAGGTCCCCCATACTGTCCAGGACGACCTGTAAGAGGCCAGGTCCCCATACTGTCCAGGACGACCTGTAAAAGGCCAGGTCCCCATACTGTCCAGGACTACCTGTAAGAGGCCAGGTCCGCCATACTGTCCAGGACTACCTGTAAGAGGCCAGGTCCCCATACTGTCCAGGACTACCTGTAAGAGGCCAGGTCCCCATACTGTCCAGGACTACCTATAAGAGGCCAGGTCCCCCCATACTGTCCAGGACGACCTGTAAGAGGCCAGGTCCCCCATACTGTCCAGGACTACCTGTAAGAGGCCAGGTCCCCCATACTGTCCAGGACTACCTGTAAGAGGCCAGGTCCCCCATACTGTCCAGGACGACCTGTAAGAGGCCAGGTCCCCATACTGTCCAGGACTACCTGTAAGAGGTCAGGTCCCCATACTGTCCAGGACTACCTGTAAGAGGCCAGGTCCCCCATACTGTCCAGGACTACCTGTAAGAGGCCAGGTCCCCCATACTGTCCAGGACGACCTGTAAGAGGCCAGGTCCCCATACTGTCCAGGACTACCTGTAAGAGGCCAGGTCCGCCATACTGTCCAGGACTACCTGTAAGAGGCCAGGTCCCCATACTGTCCAGGACTACCTGTAAGAGGCCAGGTCCCCCATACTGTCCAGGACTACCTGTAAGAGGCCAGGTCCCCCATACTGTCCAGGACGACCTGTAAGAGGCCAGCTCCCCTATACTGTCCAGGACTACCTGTAAGAGGCCAGGTCCCCTATACTGTCCAGGACTACCTGTAAGAGGCCAGGTCCCCATACTGTCCAGGACTACCTGTAAGAGGCCAGGTCCCCATACTGTCCAGGACTACCTGTAAGAGGCCAGGTCCCCATACTGTCCAGGACGACCTGTAAGAGGCCAGGTCCCCATACTGTCCAGGACTACCTGTAGGAGGCCAGGTCCCCCATACTGTCCAGGACTACCTGTAAGAGGCCAGGTCCCCATACTGTCCAGGACTACCTGTAAGAGGCCAGGTCCCCCATACTGTCCAGGACTACCTGTAAGAGGCCAGGTCCCCCATACTGTCCAGGACTACCTGTAAGAGGCCAGGTCCCCATACTGTCCAGGACGACCTGTAAGAGGCCAGGTCCCCATACTGTCCAGGACTACCTGTAAGAGGCCAGGTCCCCCATACTGTCCAGGACTACCTGTAAGAGGCCAGGTCCCCAATACTGTCCAGGACGACCTGTAAGAGGCCAGGTCCCCCATACTGTCCAGGACTACCTGTAAGAGGCCAGGTCCCCTATACTGTCCAGGACGACCTGTAAGAGGCCAGGTCCCCCATACTGTCCAGGACGACCTGTAAGAGGCCAGGTCCCCCATACTGTCCAGGACTACCTGTAAGAGGCCAGGTCCCCATACTGTCCAGGACTACCTGTAAGAGGCCAGGTCCCCCATACTGTCCAGGACGACCAGCTGTAAGAGGCCAGGTCCCCATACTGTCCAGGACTACCTGTAAGAGGCCAGGTCCCCTATACTGTCCAGGACTACCTGTAAGAGACCAGGTCCCCATACTGTCCAGGACTACCTGTAAGAGGCCAGGTCCCCATACTGTCCAGGACGACCTGTAAGAGGCCAGGTCCCCCATACTGTCCAGGACTACCTGGAAGAGGCCAGGTCCCCCATACTGTCCAGGACGACCTGTAAGAGGCCAGGTCGAAATACTGTCCAGGACGACCTGTAAGAGGCCAGGTCCCCCATACTGTCCAGGACTACCTGTAAGAGGCCAGGTCCCCATACTGTCCAGGACTACCTGTAAGAGGCCAGGTCCCCATACTGTCCAGGACTACCTGTAAGAGGCCAGGTCCCCCATACTGTCCAGGACGACCTGTAAGAGGCCAGGTCGAAATACTGTCCAGGACTACCTGTAAGAGGCCAGGTCCCCATACTGTCCAGGGCTACCTGTAAGAGGCCAGGTCCCCCATACTGTCCAGGACTACCTGTAAGAGGCCAGGTCCCCATACTGTCCAGGACTACCTGTAAGAGGCCAGGTCCCCCATACTGTCCAGGACGACCTGTAAGAGGCCAGGTCCCCATACTGTCCAGGGCTACCTGTAAGAGGCCAGGTCCCCCATACTGTCCAGGACGACCAGTAAGAGGCCAGGTCCCCCATACTGTCCAGGACTACCTGTAAGAGGCCAGGTCCCCCATACTGTCCAGGACTACCTGTAAGAGGCCAGGTCCCCATACTGTCCAGGACGACCTGTAAGAGGCCAGGTCCCCCATACTGTCCAGGACTACCTGTAAGAGGCCAGGTCCCCATAATGTTCGGGACTACCTGTAAGAGGCCAGGTCCCCCATACTGTCCAGGACTACCTGTAAGAGGCCATTTCCCCCATACTGTCCAGGACGATCAGTAAGAGGCCAGGTCCCCATACTGTCCAGGACTACCTGTAAGAGGCCAGGTCCCCCATACTGTCCAGGACTACCTGTAAGAGGCCAGGTCCCCATACTGTCCAGGACTACCTGTAAGAGGCCAGGTCCCCCGTACTGTCCAGGACGACCTGTAAGAGGCCAGGTCCCCCCATACTGTCCAGGACGACCTGTAAGAGGCCAGGTCCCCATACTGTCCAGGACTACCTGTAAGAGGCCAGGTCCCCCATACTGTCCAGGACGACCTGTAAGAGGCCAGGTCCCTATACTGTCCAGGACTACCTGTAAGAGGCCAGGTCCCCATACTGTCCAGGACGACCTGTAAGAGGCCAGGTCCCCCATACTGTCCAGGACTACCTGTAAGAGGCCAGGTTCCCATACTGTCCAGGACTACCTGTAAGAGGCCAGGTCCCCCATACTATCCAGGACTACCTGTAAGAGGCCAGGTCCCCATACTGTCCAGGACGACCTGTAAGAGGCCAGGTCCCCCATACTGTCCAGGACTACCTGTAAGAGGCCAGGTCCCCCATACTGTCCAGGACTACCTGTAAGAGGCCAGGCCCCCCATACTGTCCAGGACTACCTGTAAGAGGCCAGATCCCCATACTGTCCAGGACTACCTGTAAGAGGCCAGGTCCCCATACTGTCCAGGACTACCTGTAAGAGGCCAGGTCCCCTATACTGTCCAGGACTACCTGTAAGAGGCCAGGTCCCCATACTGTCCAGGACTACCTGTAAGAGGCCAGGTCCCCCATACTGTCCAGGACTACCTGTAAGAGGCCAGGTCCCCATACTGTCCAGGACTACCTGTAAGAGGCCAGGTCCCCCATATTGTCCAGGACTACCTGTAAGTGGCCTACCCTCGCTACCTCTTCACCCGTGAGACGAAGCAATGACAAACAAAAACAGATTGTGAGAACAGTTTCTATGTTACGCTACATGTCCCCTTCCTGTTCGACGCATGACGCAAACCCCCACCTTGTAGGCTAGACGTCTGACGCAACGCCTCACCCTCCAGGCTAGACGTCTGACGCAACGCCTCACCCTCCAGGCTAGACGCATGAACTTACCCCGCCCTTCGGGTTTTAACAAGCGCAATGGCAGCGTTCAATCTTTTTATAAAAATAGGAGAAAGAGAAAGGCAGGAAGGAATGGAACCCGAAATGGACAAAAAGTTGTGTAACAGAAACATTGGAGGAATGTCAAGTGCCTTAACTCACCCCCATGTAAGTTGCCACACATTCACATACACATAGGACGGTCACACACACACACATGCAGTCACTCACAGGCACACGCAAACGCACAATCATTCACACACAATTAAGAACAAAGGGAAAATGACACGGGGAGCGAAACGATGTAACGGGGGGGGGGGGGGGAAATAGCTCTATCTTGTCCATTATTCCACCCCCCAGTTAACTAACGAGGCCGGGGGAAACAGCTCTCTCTAGTCCGTTATCCCGTCCCCAGTTAGCTAACTATTCTAGAGCACTCCCAGAGTTCCTAAGGCAACCTCTCTCGTTCAACACCTTGTAACCTAGGTATTTGACTACCTAGGTGCTAAGACTACAAGGCGCCGTAACTTGGTCAGTTACCCGAAACTCCAGAGAGAACTCTAGAATACATAATCATTGCCACAAACGTATAAGAGAAAACGAAAGGAAAGAAATGAATAGTGAAGTAATTAGTGAGGGTTTGGGGTGAGAGAGGAGAGAGGTGGGAGGGGCGAGGAGGGTCATTAGTTGAAAGGGAGAGTTTAGAGAGGGGTGGAGGGAGAGGTGTAGATAGGTAGAAGTAGAAGAGTAGATAGTAGAAGGAGAAAGTAGCTAGAAGAAGACGAAAGGTTGCCACCATCCATTCATGCTCATTACATACAAGACAAGGAATGGAACTTGTCTGTATCACAATATTCACCAAAGATGTTATCAAGAGATCATTATTAGTATGGTTCCATCTTTATCATGTACTCATTCTAAACCATGAAACCAGTAACCACAGAGGCTTTCTCACCTCAACTCAAAATCTCTAGGGAACAAAATAAAGTCCATTTAAATAATAAATTCAACAATTATATTTTTCATGATAAGTATCATAACTTAAGCAATCCAATTAAAATGTTAAAGATTAATATTCAAAGTGAGTCATCCTCCAAGAATCTGATAACTCTACAACTGACTGCCCCTGATCATCACACAACACTTGTAAAACACGACCAAGTCACCTTAATGCTCAACTCACCAAGTGTGTGCCTATAGCTGGATAGAGAGGGGGGGGGGGTCTGTAGCTTGACGGAGACTCTCGCCCTGCCGGCCGACAGCCTCCCTGCTAGGGCTGTCTTCTCTGCTCGGCTGACTGCCATTCTTCTCTTAATGCTTAATGCTCTCGAATCGATAGTTCTCCGAGTATTTATTGGGGAGCCTAGTAGCTAACTCCGCCCACAAGTAGATAGCCTCCGGCTTTCTACCAAGCCACTCCTTAAACGTCGGCATGTTTGAAGGCTACCAGGCTCCAATTATGAGATTAGTAGAAACAAGGTGAAATTCACATGATCTGACCTCAGGTCACTTGGGGTCATTAACTCTTTAGAGGTGTGAGATCTCCGGCAGACAACTGGCGCCTTCCCAAATCCCTGTCTCTGACTCATATTCTATATATATTTTAAATAAACTAAACCCAACACCTTACAGTGTTACAACGATATGAAGGATACACGATGACTGAGACTCATCATGTATCCTTGATGAGTCCTTGATGCCTCAGGACGTCGCTCAAGACGACCCATAGACATTAACCCTGGCACAATGGTGTCAGCCCCTTAGCAAAACTACCAGCTAACACGGAGTCCACTTTTAGAATCAAGGAAAGAAAAATATAAGTGGGACAAAATATAACCAAGACAAAGAGTGCATCAGAACACCGCCGACCTCCTCCTTATAACCATCCTTCAAGGTCCAGACCTCCGGCCCAGAGGGTCACAAGGTACGTCTCCCCCTATTGTAGGACAACACAAGCCTTGACCCCCCCCCCTAATCCCCGCCCTCTTGCAAGACTCAAGACATGTTCCAAGTGGTTGGGAACAATAAGTGATGAGGAATGACACCAGGAAGGTAATCCGATGGTTTTATATATAAACAGCAAACTTTTCGATTTAGAAAAGTCACTATTAACTTTAATGTTCCTTTCATTATAAAAATGGCCAACGTATTGTTCCAGTCTTCAGCAGAGGCCGAAGGAGATTCTGAATTCTTCGATTTTTCTATTTGAAAAGACAGTGATGTCCTTGGCAGCTACCTGAGTCCTGTCAAGTAAAAAATAATAAAATCATTTACAGGGAGTTAAGTTCTTCGTGGCAGTAAGAGTCTGGCATCATTCTTACTCTTAGGGAATCCGCGTTATGGAAGAATTACGATTTATTTCTATAAATTGCTGCCGATGTCAACACAGGCGCCATTTATCAAGTATCTTACTTAGACAAATGCACGAACACAGCAAGAACAACATTATTTGCACCAAAATATAGAGGAACATACATATTATAGTCTGAGGTGCTCTCAGTCCGTGGGAAGGTGGCAGCGGGGACTGACGAAGACAAATCTGAGTTGCTTAGTCCCCTAGCAGGGAGAGGCTGTACGCCCTGCCCTCATTGATCTCATCTCTCACCGGCAGGAGACAAGAGGCCCTAGCCGCTGCCACTATCTGCTGCAGGTTCTCACGTTGCCTGTAGCGGTGCCCGGGCAGGAGGAGGGGCTATACTATGCTAAATCTCCTCCTGGAGGTTCTCACGTTGCCTGTAGCGGTGCCCGGGCAGGAGGAGGGGTATACTATGCTAAATCTCCTCCTGGAGGTTCTCACGTTGCCTGTAGCGATGCCCGGGCAGGAGGAGGAGGTATACTATGCTAAATCTCCTCCTGGAGGTTCTCACGTTGCCTGTAGCGGTGCCCGGGCAGGAGGAGGGGTATACTATGCTAAATCTCCTCCTGGAGGTTCTCACGTTGCCTGTAGCGGTGCCCGGGCAGGAGGAGGGGGTATACTATGCTAAATCTCCTCCTGGAGGTTCTCACGTAGCCTGTAGTGGTGCCCGGGCAGGAGGAGGGGTATACTATGCTAAATCTCCTCCTGCAGGTTCTCACGTTGCCTGTAGCGGTGCCCGGGCAGGAGGGGTATACTATGCTAAATCTCCTCCTGGAGGTTCTCACGTAGCCTGTAGTGGTGCCCGGGCAGGAGGAGGGGTATACTATGCTAAATCTCCTCCAGCAGGTTCTCACGTTGCCTGTAGCGGTGCCCGGGCAGGAGGAGGAGGTATACTATGCTAAATCTCCTCCAGCAGGTTCTCACGTTGCCTGTAGCGGTGCCCGGGCAGGAGGAGGAGGTATACTATGCTAAATCTCCTCCAGCAGGTTCTCACGTTGCCTGTAGCGGTGCCCGGGCAGGAGGAGGAGGTATACTATGCTAAATCTCCTCCTGGAGGTTCTCACGTTGCCTGTAGCGGTGCCCGGGCAGGAGGAGGAGGTATACTATGCTAAATCTCCTCCTGGAGGTTCTCACTGGCAGTGTTAACCCCTGCAGTAGACGAGGTGTTAGTATCTCAGGGTCGTGTGTAGCAGACGTAAGGGTCCTTCCCTGTCCCTCGCTAACAGATCTACCCACAAACTGGAGCGTCTTCCCTCGTGATGCTGTATTTCTTAAGAGCGGGAGAGACATGAGGCGTGAGACTAGGGGGCCACACGTCATTACTCCTCGTGATTATATTATCTAGCGTCTTGGGTTTCTTGGGTTTATTTTTGTTCTTGTTGAATATTGTTGAGGTGTTAAAAGTGATGCCATCAAACATTAGTTTATGAATTATGATACATTGCACCTGTTTGCCTAAATATATATATTGCATATGTATTTATTGAGGAATATATATATTATATAATATATATATATATATATATATATATATATATATATATATATATAAATATATATATACATATATATATACATATATATATATATATATACATATATATATATATATATATATATATATATATATATATATATATATATGCGAGCAAGCCTGAATGGTCCCCAGGACTATATGCAACTGAAAACTCACACCCCAGCAGTGACTCGAACCCATACTGCCAGGAGTAATGCAACTGGTGTATACAGGATACCTTATCCACTCGACCATCATGACCGGACTAAAGGAGGTGATAGCCGAAGCTATTTGACCCCCCCCCCCCGCCGGCACTTGGATGGTAATCTTGGGCATAGTATTTTATCAAATCACCTCATTCTTTGGGGCACACGTGAGGAACACAAATGCGAGCAAGCCTGAATGGTCCCCAGGACTATATGCAACTGATGCTATTTTATCAAATAGCTTCGGCTATCACCTCCTTTAGTCCGGTCGTGATGGTCGAGTGGATAAGGTACCCTGTACACACCAGTTGCATTGCTCCTGGCAGTATGGGTTTGAGTCATTGCTGGGGTGTGAGTTTTCAGTTGTATATATGCCTGGGAACCATTCAGGCTTGTTCGCATTTGGGTTCCTCAGCTTTTTGCCTCATTTTAATTTTTTGATAAATTTGTGGACAACAGTGAATAATGTTTTCCAATATCCATAAAAACTAAATAAATAAAAAATGCACAAAAATCCGATTCCATTGTATATGATATTGCAAGATACATTAAAGAGGATAACGTGGCTATATTTTCTTTTACTGAAACCGTGACGCGCCCATTTTGTTTATGTGATCAACAGCAATTACTGGGACAACATTGGGTACAGCCGAGTAGTGGGAAACGACGCAATGACCGGCAATTTTACTTTTTTCCCATGCCGGTCATTGAGTCGTAATTTTTTCCGTAAAACTTTGACTGCCGGTCATTGAGTCGTGATTTTTTTTCGTAAAACTTTGACTGCCGGTCATTGAGTCGTGATTTTTTTCCGTAAAACTTTGACTGCCGGTCATTGAGTCTTGATTTTTTTCCGTAAAACTTTGACTGCCGGTCATTGAGTCGTGATTTTTTTTCGTAAAACTTTGACTGCCGGTCATTGAGTCGTAATTTTTTTCCGTGACACTTTGACTGCCGGTCATTGAGTCGTGTTTTTTTTCCGTAAAACTTTGACTGCCGGTCATTGAGTCGTGTTTTTAAGTCGCTCTATGGCCCCTGCCATTTTCGCTCAAGGGGATTAAACGGCCGCCTCCAGTCATCCCCAAATTTCGTTAGCTCAGTGACCCTGCACAGACATTGCTAATGGTCAATGACGTCACCAGCTAGCCCCTCAGCGTTCCTGCACCGGCATGTTCAAGGGGATTAAAAAGCCAGTCTATGAGTCGTGTGTTTTGCGATACAACAGTGACCTTGAAACCTAATGTAAAATACCATCATCCCTAGTCTATTTTTAATTTCATATTTACTTCCAACCATCGCCCATTACATTTATCAAAGGGGATCATGTATGTGAGGGAAGAACATAACTTAAGCACTGCAAGAAGTTATGTGTGTATTTTCAAGTTCGTCCCCTGCTGCCTGTATTTACCCAGGTCTTTTCCTAAATATAAAACTTGTCCAATTCATTCCTATTCTGTTTCATGTTGATACGTTTAATAGGTTATTAATATTCCCCTTTACTATGACCATTCAATCACACCTCTATCATGTCACCCCTATTTCTTCTTCGTCGTCGTTCTAGAGAATGTAATTTGAGCTTTGACAATCTTTCTTGAAGGATCGTTTATTATGCATAGTGCAAAAAATAAAATGAAAAAAAATGCTATCAGTCGTTTATTTCACACATAAGTGTGAACTCTTAATCTGGCTTAATACCTCAACTGTACTCTGTGCTTCATCAGAGTTGATATTCAGCTACAATAGCTCGTATTTTCGCTCATTGCTTATATTTTCCGTTATTCATAAACCCGATCAAACCATCCTAACCTAATTTATTATATATAACAAATACATTCTACAGACCAGTTATTGTTGTTGTTTAGTGACATCGTGAAAAACGACCTCAGGTATAGGGATAAGGTATTGATGGCCATTAGCATATAGGTGTCAAAGTATCACAGCACCTGACTGGTCAACTATGTATGACGTCACCAGATAACCAATGCCACCTTTAGCGTCCTACCTGTATATGTACTGTATTTAATGTTATTATTTTAAAAATGACTAGACTAACCATCCCCAGCTAACCAATAAGAGGTTTAAGAACATACATTTTAGTCATCCACAACTGTTCAACCTCAGGTATAGGGATAAGGTATTGATGGTCATTAGCATATAAGTATCAAGGTATCACAGCACCTGACTGGTCAACTATGCGTGACGTCACCAGACAACCAATGCGACCTTTGGCGTCCTACTGGCATGTGTATTTGATGTTATTATTCAAAAATGACTAGACTATCCATTCCCTACCTAACCTAATCAGAGGACTAAGAATATACATTTTAGTCATCCACAACTGTAATCATTATTCAGTGATAAGTTCAAAAGTATAACAGAAGCCCAAATGTCGTACTGCAATTTAAGCAGAATCGTACATCTGGCAGCATAGCAGGTGAGCTGAACATAAGAATAAAGGTAACTGCAGAGGTCCTATTGGCCCATACGAGGTAGCTCCTATATATTTCCACCCAATCTCATTCATGTCCACCCAATGCTTAAAACAACCAAGGGATCCCACTTAAAGTATTAGTTTACAATAATAGTTTTAATAAATAGCTCTTATTCTAGTTTTATACACAACAGCAATTATGAAGCTAGATATTCCCTATAGCTAGATATTCTACTATAATCCACAGGCAGTTACCACACATCTGGCAGTACAGCGGATTAGTGGTTGTGTTCATAGGCTAGTCAATTGTCCTCACATCCATCAAATAGATATCCAAATGTCGCACCTCAATTCATCCATCTAGCAACTCAGCTGGATGCTAGCCACTATATTCATAGGCTAATCATTTCTACACCTCAAAAAATCCTGTTCTTGCTACGCAAATCAGGTAACTTGTTTCTAAACCATCAGTCGCAAGTACAAGCATACAAACCTACTCATACTCCACAACCTATACATTCATAGAGAATAGCCTAGTTTTTTGCCACCATTTCCCCATTAATCAGATGTAATTTATGCCATGCACACAGAAAATACAGCATCTACACACCAAATATGCCATTTATGCACAAAATATATTATTTACACTCAAAATATGCCATCACACCAAAATATGTCATTTATAGACAAAAATATAACATTTACATGCAAAAATATGTCAGTTGGACATGAAAATGTAGCATTTACACAATATTGCATGGACACTCTAGAGTATGACATTTACACAAAGTACAGTATTGTGCACAAATATATCAAAATGCTTATGCATTTAGACAATCAAAAATGCGCTTTCACTAAAATTACACAATTTCACAAACATAATTTTCACAAAATACCGACACATTGTCTCATAAACCAAAATACACTTACACCATGAAGATCTATTTTATCAGATTACAGAGCTTACACAAAATACACAATTTGCACACAAAAATACAGTTGCACCAGTTCCACGTCACGAAATTAAAAACACAACTTGCATAAATGCACTATTAGTACAAAAATTATTATAAAACACATACAATTATTGCACAATTTGTGTAATTATTGTACATCTTTGCACAATTAATACAAGAAAACTTGCTATATAATTTCTCGACTTGCACAATGACAATAAATACACAAAGGAATAAATAAACAATTCGTCCATATGCAATTACACAACATGCGCAATTAATAAACAACTTTCACAAATATTACACATCTTTCATAATTATTACACAACTTGCACAAATACATATCTAGCTCAAATACGTACAATACATAACTACCCCAAATATGAAAATACACAACTGGCATAAAACACGATTTACACAAATACAATTGCGACATTTACACAACTTGCTCAAAAATAAAATCAATACACAACTGAACAATACATAACTAGCACATATTCATTAAATACACAACTAGAAAATTTCCACAAATACATATACAATTAATACATACGACTTGCACAAAACAATACACAATTTATAGAAATATAATCAATACATAATTGCAATAATCATACGACTTATGGAAAATATATAATCTACACAATCAATACACAAGTATATTAATTGTGCAATATATGTACAAATACAAACACAACCAACTGGGTCAAACAATACACAATTTGCAATATATTTTTCTAGGTATATTTAGGACATTAATTACAATATGCTGAGTTTAACCAACTCCCCAAAAATCAGAATTTCACATATTAAAAAGGTACATATGACTTCCGATGAGCACTATTATTAACACATTCATTTTCCATTAATATTTCAACATTATCAGTGCTAAACTATTCATCTAACACATGTCCATTGTTTGTAATACATTCCTTGTTACATCCTCTCCAATCAGGCCACCCATATATATTTATGCAAACCATCTAACAGTCTTATTTATTCTAGCCTTAGTTATGTTAGGTTTGGTGAAGTCAGTATTTTATATGATAATTTTAAGAAAATTTGCTATATCATATCAAAAATGCATGCGATCAAAACCTAATTTCATCAAAATCTATAAAAAAAAAATACTTATACTTCACAAATTTACCTAAATTCAACCTAGTAAAAGCTAAACTAACAAAATATGAGCATCCCATATCCTCACATACAAGCCTATAACACCTCTGTCCATACATTACATGAGTTGGCCATATAGCTCGAACCCCAAATAGGAAAATTTACAGTATTTCATAAACATGATAGTTCATGACCCCTAAGATATTATATGTATATGTCTTTCCCTACACGACCTCATCTAACCTGACCTAGCATATCCAAACCTGGATTTGGTTAAAGTTGGCGAAATTTATGCTATGCCACCTAAATATGACCTAATTTAAGACAATTCCCACCAAATATCCCCAAATGTTGCGTATCACAGCAATGCCAAAGCCCATTTTTACCTACATTTTCTCCTATTCCATCCTACCCTACGCAACCTTACCTAACCTATCCTAGTATATCCAAACCTAGATTTGGTTAAAGTCGGCGAAATTTAAGTTATCCCATATAAATTCGACCTAATTTAAGGCAATTCCCACCAAATATCCCCCAAATGTTGTGTATCACAGCACTGCCTAAGCCCATTTTTACCTACATTTTCTCCTATTCCATCCTACCCTACGCAACCTTACCTAACTTATATTAGCATATCCAAACCTAGATTTGGTTAAAGTCGGAGAAATTTAAGTTATCCCATATAAATTTGACCTAATTTAAGACAATTTCCACCAAATATACCCAAAAATGTTTTTGGAACATAGCACGGCCAAAGCTCATTTTAGCTGAGTTTTCACCTATTCCAACCTGCCCTAGACAACCCTACCCAGCCTCTCCTGGCTTATCCAAAGTCAGATTTGCTTATAGTTGGCAAAATTTATGCCTTTCCCACCTAAATTTAACCTAATTTAAGCCAATTTCCACCGAATATACCCAAATGTTTTGTATCTTAGCATAGCCAAAGTTCATTTCACCCAAGTTTTCACCTATTCCATCTTACCTTACACAGCCTTACCTAACCTGACCTAGCATATCCCACGCTAGATTTGATTAGAGTTCGTGAAATTTATGCTTACTCACCTAAATTCAGCCTAATTTAAGACAATTTCTACCCAATATACCCAAAATGTTTTGTTACATAGCTCAGCCAAAGACCATTTTAGCCGAGTTTTCACATATTCCAACCTACCCTACATAGCCTTACCTATCCCTGACCTAGCAGATTTGATTAAAGTTGGGGAAATTTAAGCTATCGCCATCAAATTGGAGACAATTTCCACCAAATATGCCTAAATGTTGTGTATCATAGCACAGCCAAAACCCATTTTACCCACATTTTCACCCATTCCATCTAAACCTGGACCTAGCCTCTGATACTACATATACTCAGAGAAGTGATGTTTTTTGGATATGAACCTAAATGCCCGTGCCTAACCTGCAAGAGCCTTGGAGCTTTGTTGAATATTTCTTCGAAAACTGAAGTTTTGGATATGAACCTATCCGCACTGTGCCTAACCTGCTAGGATCTTTGTTGAACATTGTAACCATATTCATAGAAAAGTGATGTTTTGGATATGGACCTAACAGCCCCTCTCCTTTAAAACTTGGAACTGTGTTCAATATTGTAGATATAGTGTTGGGTATGTGTTTTGTTTTTACACATCAACCCAACCGTCCTGGACCTAACCTCCCTTCATCTAACTTCAAATTTTTCGTAAATATGGAAGGACGTGTTGTTTGTGCATCAACCCAACCGTCCTGAACCTAACCTCCCTTCATCTAACTTCAAATTTATCGTAAATATGGAAGGACGTGTTGTTTGTGCATCAACCCAACCGTCCTGGACCTAACCTCCATTTATCAAACTTCAAATTTATCAGAAATATGGGAGGACCGTGTTATTTGTGCATCAACCCACCCATTCTGGGCCTAACCTCCCTTTATCTAACTTCAAATTTATTGTATTTATGGGAAGAAGGTGTTGTTTATGCATCAACCCAACCGCCCTGGACCTAACCTCTGATACACGAATCTTGGTTCAACATTGCATCATACTCGTAGCATATTTTTTTTCACATAATTCAACCATCCTCAACCTAACCTCTATTACCTGGGGGAGGGAGGTTAATGGAAAATATGATAATAATGGGAATTTTCTCTACATCAGTTCAACTTAACCATCCTTAACCTAACCTTAGTTAGAAAGGGATATAACTCACCTAAACTATTTAATTACCATTTACCTTATCCTAACCCATAACCAGAGGGTTTAGACCCCCCTTTACCTCGAAATTAGAGTACAGGGTTAAATTAGGGAATGTTAGGTTTATGTGTGAAAATATATTCCTACCTTAAATATATAGTATAATTTCGAGGTAAAGGGGGGGGTCTAAACCCTCTGGTTATGGGTTAGGATAAGGAAAATAAGGTAAATGGTAATTAAATAGTTTTGGTGAGTTATATCCCTTTCTAACTAAGGTTAGGTTAAGGATGGTTAAGTTGAACTGATGTAGAGAAAATTCCCATTATTATCATATTTTCCATTAACCTCCCTCCCCCAGGTAATAGAGGTTAGGTTGAGGATGGTTGAATTATGTGAAAAAAAATATGCTACGAGTATGATGCAATGTTGAACCAAGATTCGTGTATCAGAGGTTAGGTCCAGGGCGGTTGGGTTGATGCATAAACAACACCTTCTTCCCATAAATACAATAAATTTGAAGTTAGATAAAGGGAGGTTAGGCCCAGGATGGGTGGGTTGATGCACAAACAACACGGTCCTCCCATATTTCTGATAAATTTGAAGTTTGATAAATGGAGGTTAGGTCAAGGACGATTGGGTTGATGCACAAACAACACGTCCTTCCATATTTACGATAAATTTGAAGTTAGATGAAGGGAGGTTAGGTCCAGGACGGTTGGGTTGATGCACAAACAACACGTCCTTCCATATTTACGATAAATTTGAAGTTAGATGAAGGGAGGTTAGGTTCAGGACGGTTGGGTTGATGCACAAACAACACGTCCTTCCATATTTACGAAAAATTTGAAGTTAGATGAAGGGAGGTTAGGTCCAGAACGGTTGGGTTGATGTGTAAAAACAAAACACATACCCAACACTATATCTACAATATTGAACACAGTTCCAAGTTTTAAAGGAGAGGGGCTGTTAGGTCCATATCCAAAACATCACTTTTCTATGAATATGGTTACAATGTTCAACAAAGATCCTAGCAGGTTAGGCACAGTGCGGATAGGTTCATATCCAAAACTTCAGTTTTCGAAGAAATATTCAACAAAGCTCCAAGGCTCTTGCAGGTTAGGCACGGGCAATTAGGTTCATATCCAAAAAACATCACTTCTCTGAGTATATGTAGTATCACTTCTCTGAGTATATGTAGTATCACTTCTCTGAGTATATGTAGTATCAGAGGCTAGGTCCAGGTTTAGATGGAATGGGTGAAAATGTGGGTAAAATGGGTTTTGGCTGTGCTATGATACACAACATTTAGGCATATTTGGTGGAAATTGTCTCCAATTTGATGGCGATAGCTTAAATTTCCCCAACTTTAATCAAATCTGCTAGGTCAGGGATAGGTAAGGCTATGTAGGGTAGGTTGGAATATGTGAAAACTCGGCTAAAATGGTCTTTGGCTGAGCTATGTAACAAAACATTTTGGGTATATTGGGTAGAAATTGTCTTAAATTAGGCTGAATTTAGGTGAGTAAGCATAAATTTCACGAACTCTAATCAAATCTAGCTTGGGATATGCTAGTTCAGGTTAGGTAAGGCTGTGTAAGGTAAGATGGAATAGATGAAAACTTGGGTGAAATGAACTTTGGCTATGCTAAGATACAAAACATTTGGGTATATTCGGTGGAAATTGGCTTAAATTAGGTTAAATTTAGGTGGGAAAGGCATAAATTTTGCCAACTATAAGCAAATCTGACTTTGGATATGCCAGGAGAGGCTGGGTAGGGTTGTCTAGGGCAGGTTGGAATAGGTGAAAACTCAGCTAAAATGAGCTTTGGCCGTGCTATGTTCCAAAAACATTTTTGGGTATATTTGGTGGAAATTGTCTTAAATTAGGTCAAATTTATATGGGATAACTTAAATTTCTCCGACTTTAACCAAATCTAGGTTTGTATATGCTAGGATAGGTTAGGTAAGGTTGCGTAGGGTAGGATGGAATAGGAGAAAATGTAGGTAAAAATGGGCTTAGGCAGTGCTGTGATACACAACATTTGGGGGATATTTGGTGGGAATTGCCTTAAATTAGGTCGAATTTATATGGGATAACTTAAATTTTGCCGACTTTAACCAAATCTAGGTTTGGATATACTAGGATAGGTTAGGTAAGGTTGCGTAGGGTAGGATGGAATAGGAGAAAATGTAGGTAAAAATGGGCTTTGGCATTGCTGTGATACGCAACATTTGGGGATATTTGGTGGGAATTGTCTTAAATTAGGTCATATTTAGGTGGCATAGCATAAATTTCGCCAACTTTAACCAAATCCAGGTTTGGATATGCTAGGTCAGGTTAGATGAGGTCGTGTAGGGAAAGACATATACATATAATATCTTAGGGGTCATGAACTATCATGTTTATGAAATACTGTAAATTTTCCTATTTGGGGTTCGAGCTATATGGCCAACTCATGTAATGTATGGACAGAGGTGTTATAGGCTTGTATGTGAGGATATGGGATGCTCATATTTTGTTAGTTTAGCTTTTACTAGGTTGAATTTAGGTAAATTTGTGAAGTATAAGTATTTTTTTTTTATAGATTTTGATGAAATTAGGTTTTGATCGCATGCATTTTTGATAAGATATAGCAAATTTTCTTAAAATGATCATATAAAATACTGACTTCACCAAACCTAACATAACTAAGGCTAGAATAAATAAGACTGTTAGATGGTTTGCATAAATATATATGGGTGGCCTGATTGGAGAGGATGTAACAAGGAATGTATTACAAACAATGGACATGTGTTAGATGAATAGTTTAGCACTGATAATGTTGAAATATTAATGGAAAATGAATGTGTTAATAATAGCGCTCATCGGAAGTCATATGTACCTTTTTAATATGTGAAATTCTGATTTTTGGGGAGTTGGTTAAACTCAGCATATTGTAATTAATGTCCTAAATATACCTAGAAAAATATATTGCAAATTGTGTATTGTTTGACCCAGTTGGTTGTGTTTGTATTTGTACATATATTGCACAATTAATATACTTGTGTATTGATTGTGTAGATTATATATTTTCCATAAGTCGTATGATTATTGCAATTATGTATTGATTATATTTCTATAAATTGTGTATTGTTTTGTGCAAGTCGTATGTATTAATTGTATATGTATTTGTGGAAATTTTCTAGTTGTGTATTTAATGAATATGTGCTAGTTATGTATTGTTCAGTTGTGTATTGATTTTATTTTTGAGCAAGTTGTGTAAATGTCGCAATTGTATTTGTGTAAATCGTGTTTTATGCCAGTTGTGTATTTTCATATTTGGGGTAGTTATGTATTGTACGTATTTGAGCTAGATATGTATTTGTGCAAGTTGTGTAATAATTATGAAAGATGTGTAATATTCGTGAAAGTTGTTTATTAATTGCGCATGTTGTGTAATTGCATATGGACGAATTGTTTATTTATTCCTTTGTGTATTTATTGTCATTGTGCAAGTCGAGAAATTATATAGCAAGTTTTCTTGTATTAATTGTGCAAAGATGTACAATAATTACACAAATTGTGCAATAATTGTATGTGTTTTATAATAATTTTTGTACTAATAGTGCATTTATGCAAGTTGTGTTTTTAATTTCGTGACGTGGAACTGGTGCAACTGTATTTTTGTGTGCAAATTGTGTATTTTGTGTAAGCTCTGTAATCTGATAAAATAGATCTTCATGGTGTAAGTGTATTTTGGTTTATGAGACAATGTGTCGGTATTTTGTGAAAATTATGTTTGTGAAATTGAGTAATTTTAGTGAAAGCGCATTTTTTATTGTCTAAATCCATAAGCATTTTGATATATTTGTGCACAATACTGTACTTTGTGTAAATGTCATACTCTAGAGTGTCCATGCAATATTGTGTAAATGCTACATTTTCATGTCCAACTGACATATTTTTGCATGTAAATGTTATATTTTTGTCTATAAATGACATATTTTGGTGTGATGGCATATTTTGAGTGTAAATAATATATTTTGTGCATAAATGGCATATTTGGTGTGTAGATGCTGTATTTTCTGTGTGCATGGCATAAATTACATCTGATTAATGGGGAAATGGTGGCAAAAAACTAGGCTATTCTCTATGAATGTATAGGTTGTGGAGTATGAGTAGGTTTGTATGCTTGTACTTGCGACTGATGGTTTAGAAACAAGTTACCTGATTTGCGTAGCAAGAACAGGATTTTCTGAGGTGTAGAAATGATTAGCCTATGAATATAGTGGCTAGCATCCAGCTGAGTTGCTAGATTGATGAATTGAGGTGCGACATTTGGATATCTATTTGATGGATGTGAGGACAATTGACTAGCCTATGAACACAACCACTAATCCGCTGTACTGCCAGATGTGTGGTAACTGCCTGTGGATTATAGTAGAATATCTAGCTATAGGGAATATCTAGCTTCATAATTGCTGTTGTGTATAAAACTAGAATAAGAGCTATTTATTAAAACTATTATTGTAAACTAATGCTTTAAGTGGGATCCCTTGGTTGTTTTAAGCATAGGGTGGACATGAATGAGATTGGGTGGAAATATATAGGAGCTGCCTCGTATGGGCCAATAGGACCTCTGCAGTTACCTTTATTCTTATGTTCAGCTCACCTGCTATGCTGCCAGATGTACGATTCTGCTTAAATTGCAGTACGACATTTGGGCTTCTGTTATACTTTTGAACTTATCACTGAATAATGATTACAGTTGTGGATGACTAAAATGTATATTCTTAGTCCTCTGATTAGGTTAGGTAGGGAATGGATAGTCTAGTCATTTTTGAATAATAACATCAAATACACATGCCAGTAGGACGCCAAAGGTCGCATTGGTTGTCTGGTGACGTCACGCATAGTTGACCAGTCAGGTGCTGTGATACCTTGATACTTATATGCTAATGACCATCAATACCTTATCCCTATACCTGAGGTTGAACAGTTGTGGATGACTAAAATGTATGTTCTTAAACCTCTTATTGGTTAGCTGGGGATGGTTAGTCTAGTCATTTTTAAAATAATAACATTAAATACAGTACATATACAGGTAGGACGCTAAAGGTGGCATTGGTTATCTGGTGACGTCATACATAGTTGACCAGTCAGGTGCTGTGATACTTTGACACCTATATGCTAATGGCCATCAATACCTTATCCCTATACCTGAGGTCGTTTTTCACGATGTCACTAAACAACAACAATAACTGGTCTGTAGAATGTATTTGTTATATATAATAAATTAGGTTAGGATGGTTTGATCGGGTTTATGAATAACGGAAAATATAAGCAATGAGCGAAAATACGAGCTATTGTAGCTGAATATAAACTCTGATGAAGCACAGAGTACAGTTGAGGTATTAAGCCAGATTAAGAGTTCACACTTATGTGTGAAATAAACGGTTGATAGCAGTTTTTTCATTTTATTTTTTGCACTATGCATAATAAACGATCCTTCAAGAAAGATTGTCAAAGCTCAAATTACATTCTCTAGAACGACGACGAAGAAGAAATAGGGGTGACATGATAGAGGTGTGATTGAATGGTCATAGTAAAGGGGAATATTAATAACCTATTAAACGTATCAACATGAAACAGAATAGGAATGAATTGGACAAGTTTTATATTTAGGAAAAGACCTGGGTAAATACAGGCAGCAGGGGACGAACTTGAAAATACACACATAACTTCTTGCAGTGCTTAAGTTATGTTCTTCCCTCACATACATGATCCCCTTTGATAAATGTAATGGGCGATGGTTGGAAGTAAATATGAAATTAAAAATAGACTAGGGATGATGGTATTTTACATTAGGTTTCAAGGTCACTGTTGTATCGCAAAACACACGACTCATAGACCAGCTTTTTAATCCCCTTGAACATGCCGGTGCAGGAACGCTGAGGGGCTAGCTGGTGACGTCATTGACCATTAGCAATGTCTGTGCAGGGTCACTGAGCTAACGAAATTTGGGGATGACTGGAGGCGGCCGTTTAATCCCCTTGAGCGAAAATGGCAGGGGCCATAGAGCGACTTAAAAACACGACTCAATGACCGGCAGTCAAAGTTTTACGGAAAAAATTACGACTCAATGACCGGCAGTCAAAGTTTTACGGAAAAAATTACGACTCAATGACCGGCAGTCAAAGTTTAACGGAAAAAAATTACGACTTAATGACCGGCATGGGAAAAAAGTAAAATTGCCGGTCATTGCGTCGTTTCCCACTACTCAGCCGCTCTCAAGCGTCTGGCGTTCAACCTGAGACAAGCACTTCCATTTATAGATGGAGATAGTACACAAAAAGAATGCCCCGAGCCTTTCTAAATGTCAATTGTCTAATGCACTAACTCACAATCTATTATACATTTATTTCAACTGCATATATTTCTCTCTAAAATTCACACATACTTCCACAGGAAAAAGCCCCTAGTAACAGTAGAACTCACAGGGTACTGTTTACTTCGAGGTGAACAGATGCATCAGGTGAAAGAAACCTCTGCCCATTTGTTTCTGACTCGCCCAGGAATCGAACCCGGTTCCTTTGGTTTTGTGCTGCTTATATGCGTGTGTGTGTGTACTCACCTATTTGTGCTTGCGGGGGTTGAGCTTTGTCTCTTTGGTCCCGCCTCTCAACCGTCAATCAACAGGTGTACAGATTCCTGAGCCTACTGGGCTCTATTATACCTACACTTGAAACTGTGTTTGGAGTCAGCCTCCACCACATCACTGCCTAATACATTCCATCCGTTAACTACTCTGACACTGAAAAAGTTCCTTCTAACATCCCTGTGGTTCAGAAGGAACTTTTTCTGTGTGTGTCTGTATACTTCACTGCCTTATACTTCATTGGAAAATACTACACAGATGTAGACCACACTCATATATATATCACACATGTGTATTTCACACTAGTGTATACCAAAATAGGTGTATACCTCATTGGTCCATTCAGTAGTGCTGTATATCTCAGCATCAGTATATGTAAGC
The DNA here is from genome assembly GCF_040958095.1 of Procambarus clarkii. Classification (NCBI taxonomy): domain Eukaryota; kingdom Metazoa; phylum Arthropoda; class Malacostraca; order Decapoda; family Cambaridae; genus Procambarus; species Procambarus clarkii. Next base: position 54,630,535 of record NC_091152.1, on the reverse strand, counting down.
CTTTAAGTAACACAAATATCAGCAGGTACCTTAACAACACACATGTCAGCATCTAACACAGTAACACTGTTAGCATTTAACATTAATTCTCATGCCAGAAGCTTAAACAGCAACACTGGTGTCAGCCGTTAACACCGAAACACAAGACAACACCACCTTAATATACTGACTTCTCAACACTGAAACACGCCGAAGAACGCATCACAAAAGAAGAAAACAATTCATCATATAAAAGCTCTTCAGAGAAGATTATAGACCGAGGCAATATACTTAAAGGATACTCAGAATCAATCATCAACCTCGCGTTGTCTACCAACGCACACAAAACACCGAGGCATTTTAATCAATAAAGCGCAACAAGAGAAAAAAAAACACAATGCACCAGAAATCCCAGGAAATTAAACTGCACCATAAACTCAATAATAAACAGAAGACATTCACAAGAGTCCTGAATTTTACGAAAATCTATTTTGAAATTAAGTATATAATAAAAAACAAATACAGCTGGCCAGCATATCTATCATAATAAATTCGCTGACAAATATATAAATTGATTATTATCACATCTACGTAATTTCGCAAATCGTATTCAACACCTCCCAGCGACCGGTTGAATCAGTTTCGTCTGTAATGACCAAACAGAAACTGGCGACGATGTAGAGAAACCCCATCATAAGTACAGACTTCGTTTGTCGAGTTGCCCGTCATGATTATAAAGTTATTTAAGCCATTAGAAGCTTAAATTCACATACAAATAATATATTTTTCTCCTAGTAAAATATTGTACAGGAACTTCTTTTACAGAGCTTGCAAGACGGTGGAAAAAAAAGTTACGAAACACATTATTAATAGAAAAATGCCCCCCCCCCCAAGACACACACCAGAAGGCTGACTTAACAATATACTATATGAGCAAAAAGACCGCCAACTTGCTTATGAAGAACTCTTCTGATACGAAACAAAAGCCCTCGAGACTAATGTCATCTATGTATTCACATGCCCACTTGGAGACTGTCAACCACAATGATCTAAATATATAGGCAAGACAACATCTCCTTCATGGCACATGACAATGCACAAAGAACAAGGCTCCATTAAAGAAAATATAATCTCTACGACACAACCAGATCATCACCCGACATATCCTGACAACAATGAAATAATGCACAGATACAATGACAATAGCGGATTAAACATCGGTGAAGCACAACACGTCTCAACCAACTCTCAACAGCGAGCAAACATTCTATTTTTTTCAAGATCCCAACAGAATATCCAGCATACTGTTCCAGCCACCATCTGAACACAGTAAGAAGGCTGCAGTGGACCTATTGGCCCATGTGAACTCTTCTTTCACCTCTCGGTTATATATTCTGGTCCTCCAGCTGAACTGTATCCACTCCTAGTGTACCGGGGCCGCTGGAGAACTATCCCCTCGTAGCTCACAACTATAACCACTCTGCCAGTGATGTTCATGTGGGCAATAACGTTTACAGTTGTACATAGACATCTTGAGGTTATCTTGAGAAGATTTCGGGGCTTAGCGTCCCCGCGGCCCGGTCCTCGACTAGGCCTCCTTTTTGTTACACATCCCCAGGAAGTAGCAGCTGTCTACCTCCCAGGTACCTATTTACTGCTAGGTGAACAAGGGCAGTTGAAACTCTGTCCATTTGTTTCCGCGTTCGCCTTCCCCGGCGGAGGCGGAAACAAATGGAGAGAGTTTCTTTCACCCCTGATGAAAGAAACTGTCCATTTGTTTCCGCCTCCGCCGGGGATCAAACCCGGAGCCTTAAGCCTACGAATCCTGAATGCTGTCCACTCAGCCGTCAGGCCCCCCTGACCCCTGACGGCTGAATAGATATGGGGAACCATTCACGCTTAACACATACACTATGCATACATGCAGATTAACCACAGTGAAAATTGAAAGGTAAACAGTTTAGCGCTTTCAACTCATTTGAGCAATCATCAGGGACTGAACTGAGGGAGCCAGACCTACCAGGGTAGCATACGACAGGGAGGAGCGCCAGCCAGCCCTTAAAATTAGGCCGCTGTCGTCACTTTGTAAACATTTGACTTCCGAATTGAAGAGGAAATTGAGGCAATAAATGTCTGGTGAGAAGCCAAGATACAGGGATGAGACAACCGTGTATGTACATCATGATAGGTAGGCTAAATGATATTAAGAAATTAAGAAATATATAGACGAAGAAATAATGTACTCGGAGGAGAATCTCTGGGACGTCATACTTTCCATATATCCAAAACAACGGAAATTATTGGCCAGCTTAACTGCATATTGTCACAATGTTTTTAGGCCAAGAAGGGAATTGTTAATATTATTACTCAACCCGTTCTCGCAAATTCGTAAAGTCAATATTGACTTATTAAATATGTGCATAGGTGACATACTTAACATATTAGATACCCTTAAAAAGATTCATAGAAAACACCAACCTTACCTAACCTTGTTAGTATCTTAAGATAAGCATCTTATTGCTTCGTAATTACAATTATTACTTAACCTATACCTATTATAGGTTAGGTAATAATTGTAATTATGAAGCAATAAGATGCTTATCTTAACATACTAAGTAGGTTAGGTAAGGTCGGTGTTTTCTATGAATCTTTTTAAGGGTATCTAATATGTTAAGTATGTCACCTATGCACATATTTAATAAGTCAATATTGACTTTACGAATTTGCGAGAACGGGTTGTATTACTGAACATAATGTGACTGGAACAGTGAGTATAAAGAAGAAAACGGACATTCGCCTAATAGAAAAAGGGCATTCAAGCCAAAGGCAGGGCATACTATATTGTCTTGACCCCCTGAACCAGAGAAACAAGGCGACATCCACCCAAGAATAGCACATTTAACCTAACAGCAATACCCACAAGTGCGCAGATCTGAAGGATGACATAACCTAAGACAGCAACAGCCGCCAGAATACAGGGCTGGAAATGACCAAGAGCCTAAGACACCTCAGGTGTGTATTAAGGGTGGAAATCCGGTTATATTTCTTTGAAAATTCGTGCCATATTAGGACTCAAAATAAATCGAGTTTATATAAATCCGGGCTAACGTTAAGGGTATTGGTACAGTGATTAAGGCTAATTCAATCAAAGTTCGTACAACCGCGCCCCTACACCTAGCAACACGTATTGAGTCCCTCCAGTTAATGACATGATCACAAACACTGACAAGTAGATGTAGTACATTGGACTGTTGTGTAGCTCGAAGTGAGTACCGATGTTGACACAAACAGGATTGTAATGATTTTCCAGTCTGGCCGATGTAATTGAACTCAGAATCTTTGCTTGGGTTTGAATACGCCCAACCTGATGAAGGCACTGGCAAGTTCTTGATAAAAATGGACTTAATCGTATAATTATTTTTGAACGCCAAATTAATATTGAAACTCTTCAAAACCGGTGAGCGCTCATCAAGTGATTCTGAGGCAAGGCGTAGCTCTGGGATGATGACTGTAGAACGTCCTCTTAGCTTGTACTGACGCTAATTCCAGAATACCTCACAATTTAACTATCTTGAGGTTATCTTGAGTTGATTTCGGGGCTTTAGTTTCCCCGCGGCCCGGTCCTTGACCAGGCCTCCACCCCCAGGAAGCAGCCCGTGACAGCTGACTAACACCCAGGTACCTATTTACTGCTAGGTAACAGGGGCGTTCAGGGTGAAAGAAACTTTGCCCATTTGTTTCTGCCTCGTGCGGGAATCGAACCCGCGCCACAGAATTACGAGTCTTGCGCGCTATCCACCAGGCTACGAGGCCCTGATTTGAAAATAAGTGCACATACGAGCAAATATTAGTCGGCTTCCTGTAAACATTAAATTTCAAACGCCTATTGACTCTTTTGATCATTGATTATATCAATGTCAAGGAAAGGAAGCACACCTTTTCCCCTCGTTCTCACTCGTGAATTTGATGGGATGAACGAGTTAAGTATGGAAACCGGATTGGTCATGGTTAACCAGCCACACACTTAAAACATCGTTAATATTACATTATATATATATATGTACCTGGCCACATGCTGATGTGGCTCAGCAAAGTGTGTACATTGCTGAGCCACAGCAACCTTCCCCTGTCTCCCAGTCCTCCCCACCATTACCCCCTCACCCGTCCCCTCGTCCTTCCAACCATTCCTCACTCCCCTGTCCCCTCGTCCTCCCAATCATTCTCCACTCCCTGTTCCCTCGTTCTCCCCACCATTCTCCCCCTCCCCCGTCCCTTCGTCCTCCCCCACCATCCCCGACTCCCCCGCCCCCTCCCCTCGTCCTCCCTCCCATCTCCCCCACCCCGGTCCTGTCCTGTTTCCATTCCCCACTCCTGTCCACTCGTCATCCCCACGCCCTCGTTCGATGCATTCCCAAATGACCTGATGTTCCCATCAAAAAAATTGGGAACATCAAAAGATCTGATGTTCCCATCACTGAAATAAGAAAAACTGTTAAAAAACGAAGTAAAAAAAATTAACTATACTCATGAAATGAACGGTATACTAAACAATACAGCTCAATTACAACACAATGTCATACAAAATAATTAAATCAAAATTAAAATAAATAGAAATTCGTGAAAATTCAATTTATCAATGCAATCAGAAACATTGAAATGGAATCATAACATATATAGCATAGCGCGTATTGCTATTACATTTAACAGATGGCGTTGTTTAAAAAAAAAAAGTTTTTACCTGTCACAGGTGTGGCATCTATATAATAGGTGTATAAAAACATGCGCATATTCGAATTAAACATTGTGTGTCAAAATTTCAAAGCAATCGGTGAAGAACTTTTGGAGATTACAGCGTGTGTTGCTGTTTCGTCTAACAGATGGCGTTGTTTTTTAAAAAATGGCATGTTTTCCTGTCACAGGTGAGGCATGTATATAGTAGGTATATGAAATAATGCGCCTGTTTGAATGCAACAATGTGTCAAAATTTCAAAGCAATCTGTAAAGAGGTATCGAAGATTTTCCTCACATGAAACACAGTTTATCAAACAAAGCATGTTTTTTTCCCCATCACAGACGTGACATCTATATATGTATATAAAAACTCGCTTGGATGCAAATGGAACGTTGTGTGAAAATTTCAAAGCAATCGGTGAAGAACTTTCGGAGATTAGCGGTTATGAACAAACGAACATTTATATTTGTATATATATACTAACTGTACCCGGCCACAGCAACCTTTCCCGGTCTCCCAGTCCTCCCCACCATTCCCCCTTTCCCTGTTCCTTTGTCCTCCCCACCATCCCCCATTCCTCTGTCCCCTCTTTCTCCTAACCATTCACCACACCACCGTCCCCTCGTCCTCCCCACCATCTACCACTCCCCTTTCCCCTCGTCCTCCCTACTCCCCCGTCCTTTAGTCCACCCCAGAATTACCCCATCCTCTGTCTCGTCGCCCACCCCACCATCCCCAACTCCCGTCCGCTCGTCATCCCCACCATTCCCTACTCCCTCGTCTGATGCATTCCCTAATGATCTGATGTTCCCATCACTGAAATATAAGAAAAACAGTTAAAAAAACGAAATAAAAAGTTAAAAATAAAAAATAAACTATACTCACGAAATGAACGTTACGGTAAACAACACAGCTCAATTCCAACGCAATGTTACACAAAATAATTAAACCAAAATGAAAATATATTGAAATCTATGAAAATTAAATTTGTCAATGCAATCGTAAACATTGAAATGGAATCGTAACATATTTAGGATAGCGTGAGTTGCTCTTACGTGTAACAGATGACGCTGTTTCTTAAAAAAATTATGTATTTACCTGTCACAGGTGTGGCATCTATACTTATACTTACGAAATGAACGGTATGGTAAACAACACAGCTCAATTCCAACGCAATGTCACACAAAATAATAAAATCAAAATGAAAATAAATAGTAATCTATGAAAATTCTATTTATTATTGCAATCAGAAAGATTGAAATGGAATCGTAACATATTATAGCGTGAATGTTGCTATTACGTGCATCAGATGGCGATGTTTTTCAAAAAAACATGTTTTTACCTGTCACAGGTGAGGCATCTATGTAGTAAGTATATAGAAACATGTGCATATTCGAATGGAACGTTGTGTAAAAATTTCAAAGCAATTGGTGAGGAACTTTTGGAGATTACAGCGCGTGTTGTTCTTACCCCAAACAGACGGCACTTTAAAAAAAAAAACATGTTTTTTCGTATCACAGGTGAGGCATGTATATAGTAGGCATATAAAAACATGCGCCTATTCGAATGCAACGTTGTGTCAAAATTTCAAAGCAATCGGTAAAGAGGTTTCGAAGATTTTCCCTCACACGAAAAACACATGAAAAAGACATTTTTTCAAAAATTAATGTTTTTTTCCCATCACAGACATGACATCTATATAGTATGTATATAAAAACCTGCTCGGATGCAAATAAAACGATGTGTGAAAATTTCAAAGCAATCGGTGAAGAACTTTCGGAGATTAGCGATTAGCATTAAGGGGAAGGGGTTATTGTTCTTGTTACGGTTTTAGTGTCAAAGAACTCTATATATAAATTACGCAGAACTGGGAAAAGAGGATTGCCCATCGTCATTCCAAATGTCTGTGCTGTATAACGTATTTTCCATTAAAACCAAAGTATTTACCTTTCATGCACAATTTAATTAATTCAACAATGGTATTAGCCGATAAGATCCAAATGTACTTGTGAAGCTCAGCACGTGAGTAAGTTATAAAGTCATGAACAGGAAACTTTAGTAAAGAAAGTTGTCCCTCCAAACTCAGCAAGATAAAGTCACAGTTCAATTTCAAATTGTCAAGTATGATGACAAAATTTATGTTTAGCTCTGATTACTGATGAATGAGTTCAAAGCGCCAAGCTTTTTATCAGATTATTTTGCATATATGTACCATTCCTTACATATATACAAATAAATAAATAAATGATATATATATATATATATATATATATATATATATATATATATATATATATATATATATATATATATATATATATATATATAACTTACGTATCTCCGATTTTATATCTACATTTGAGTGAGGTGGGAGGGGTGATGTGGCATTAACACAAGACAGAACAAGAGGGGATATTAATAGGGTATTAAAAGTATCAACACAAGACAGAACACAAACAATGGGTATTGAATAGAAGTGTTTGTAGAAAGCCTATTGGTCCATATTTCTTGATGCTTCTATATTGGAGCGGAGTCTTGAGGTGGGTAGAATATAGTTGTGCAATAATTGGCTGTTGATTGCTGGTGTTGACTTCTTGATGTGTAGTGCCTCGCAAACGTCAAGCCGCCTGCTATCGCTGTATCTATCGATGATTTCTGTGTTGTTTACTAGGATTTCTCTGGCGATGGTTTGGTTGTGGGAAGAGATTATATGTTCCTTAATGGAGCCCTGTTGCTTATGCATCGTTAAACGCCTAGAAAGAGATGTTGTTGTCTTGCCTATATACTGGTAAAATTTTTTGGAGCTTACAGTCCCCAAGTGGGCATTTGAAGGCATAGACAACGTTAGTCTCTTTTAAAGCGTTCTGTTTTGTGTCTGGAGAGTTTCTCATGAGTAGGCTAGCCGTTTTTCTGGTTTTATAGTAAATCGTCAGTTGTATCCTCTGATTTTTGTCTGTAGGGATAACGTTTCTATTAACAATATCTTTCAGGACCCTTTCCTCCGTTTTATGAGCTGTGGAAAAGAAGTTCCTGTAAAATAGTCTAATAGGGGGTATAGGTGTTGTGTTAGTTTGTACGAAAGATTGAGAAAATCTGTATCTTGATTGAGTCTCAATCTGTACGAAAGATTGAGAAAATTCGTGTTAGAATTATTAATCTTACTTTTTCGGTCATATTTAATAATATATGTCTACAGGAAAGACTGCTACCAAAATATACTAATATATATATATATATATATATATATATATATATATATATATATATATATATATATATATATATATATATATATATATCATATATATATAAATATATATATATATATATATATATATATATATATATATATATATATATATATATATAGAGAGAGAGAGAGAGAGAGAGAGAGAGAGAGAGAGAGAGAGAGAGAGAGAGAGAGAGAGAAGGTGGATGCAAGATGAAGTACATAGACATCAAACTCACTGCAGGAGGAGAAAGACTCACACCTCCACTGAGGAATAAGGAAGCAGAGGTAGCGGGCAGCGCTTGCAGGTGAAGAGGTTAAGCAAAATAACATAAATAACATGAACGAAAGTGCACAGAACGGAAGGAAATACAAAAAAAAAATGTACAACAGAACGAGGAATGAACACATGTAGAAATTAGGAGAATGGCGGAGAAGCAGTACAAGAATGACGAAGCCCAAAACTAAGGTCCAAAACTAAGTGCTCCTTTACGTTGGAGGAAAAGACACCAGGAGGAAAGTGTCTGGTCGATCAAGCAACACAGAACAGGAGAGACTCGCCCAGAATTATGAAAATTTGAAAAAGCCCCAACTAAAAATATCCAGGAAGATTTTAAGGTGGAACCTGACGTGGCAGTAGTGACATGCGACTATATAAAGCAAACAAACTCATAAGACAGACTAATTGAAATGACATTGACAACAGAGAATTTAGTTTCAACAGCATATGGAACTCTCATTCACTTTTCGCCCTTATGCGCACTAAGGCCAAAACTGGTCATAATAGAAAATGGAAGCGGCTCACGAAGTTGACGTACTGTCTCGTTTTCTGTTTTGGGTCCTCTGGCTTAGGCTGTTAGGTTAGGAGAGGAAACTTTAAATTAACGGTTTTCATGACGATTTGAAACCTTAGGAAAATTTCCTGCTCTCCTAACCTACCAGAGGTCCCAAAACTTGATGCTTTGGGTCCATTTTATTGGAAAATTAATTTTCATTTGTTCTAAATTCCAATACGGCTATTTTTGGCCGTAGTGCATACGAGCGAGAAGTGGCGTAATTTATAAGAGAACGGGCTGTGACAACAGCGAATTTAGTTTCAACAGCTTTTATAGTTTCCAAGTGGACGGAAATACATAAGCTGCATGTGACAAAACCCATTAGCAGAGAAATACTAAGATGGAAGCTTGCTGTGCCGCTCCCCCTCTTACTGTATGTAACTAGTCCCTGGGAGAGGAAGAGTTATAATAACACTTATTGTGTTATTAAAGTGTTGTTAACCATTACCTTCACAGTGTTATTAAGGGATTATATGGCGCCAATATTCATGAAAGATGAAAACCCAAACTACTGAACTACAGCCCAATCTTACTAACAAAGATACCTTGCAAGTTACAAAAAAAAAAAAAAAACATATAAACTTAGAGCAGCTAGATTTAGCTTCCAAATATTAAAAAAGAATTATTACAGCAAAATCCTGCTTGACAAATGTATTAATTATACAATTATACAGTACGATCACGTAAATCAAACACGAATGAGCAATCAACTTATCCGTCAATTGTCTCAAGGCGCGGTAAGACTCAAAGGACATGCTATAGATGGAGGATCTGGAAGAGATAGAGTCAGGGAAGACCTCTCAGTAGGGAGCCAAACGGTTACAGTGAGAGAGAGAGAGAGAGGTAACAAGCCGAGCACCAAAATGGTCGTTTTAAGGACCCGTACTGATCCTGGCGCGTATCAACGCCTTAGCAAAGGAATTTGACTCTTTCATATCAACGTTTTCACTTGACGCCAAACAAATGGAAAGAATTATATGAGAGAAAGGAAGATATATCCTGGAGATGCATGTTAAGACCCTCCACAGGTGGTCAGAAAAATGGCCTGAAATGTAGCGTGTGGAAGTCTCTGGCTGTATGGCAACCTTCTCAATAACTCTGTGTATGGCAGTCTCTGGCTGTATGGCAAACTTCTCAATAACTCTGTGTATGGCAGTCTCTGGCTGTATGGCAAACTTCTCAATAACTCTGTGTATGGCAGTCTCTGGCTGTATGGCAACCTTCTCAATAACTCTGTGTATGGCAGTCTCCAGAAATTAAGGCATACAATAGCCTTCGCGGTAACCCTGTATATGGCAACCTCTGGCAATCCAGGAGAATGGACACCTCTTATTCAGCTAAGTATATGGCACCCTCTTTGTCAGTCTCGTGAATGATTGCCATATACCAAGATAACGGAGAGGCTAAGTCTGTTACAGTCCAGTGTATGGCAACCACTGGGCAGGCCGGTGTTTGACAATAACTATGGCAGCAAAGTATATGACAATATATTTGGTAGTTTGATGTATAACATCCACCCCGGCAGCCCTATGTATGACAACCTCTCTGGCAACTGGGAGTTTGGCAACTTCTCTGGCAACACTCCAGATGTGAGAACAGACCAGGTCGTCCATTGACCTTAACCCTCGCCCCATTACACTAAAGGCCACCAAAACACTCGGGGGGGGGGGGGGGGGGGGGGGAAAGAGTACTGACCTTATAAACACTGTTTTCAAGACCTTACTTCTGGGTCGTATTGAATCATATATTTTCATCCACAACCAGTGAGAGAGAGCATGGAAAAAACATTATATATATATATATATATATATATATATATATATATTTTATTAAATATGACCGAAAAAGTAAGATTAATAATTCTAACACGAATTTTCTCAATCTTTCGTACATTATGCTTCACTATTGGAGGTAAATCAAAAATCACTTCTCCAAAATTCATTTTTATTTCTAGTCTGACGCGACACGGGCGCGTTTCGTAAAACTTATTACATTTTCAAAGACTTCACAAATACACAACTGATTAGAACTTGCGTTTCCCTGGTTTTATATCTACATTTGAGTGAGGTGGGAAGGGTGATGTGGCATTACATTTGAGTAAGGTGGGAAGGATGATGTGGCTTTAGAGGATATTAATAGGGTATTAAAAGTATCAACACAAGACAGAACACGAAACAATGGATATTGAATAGAAGTGTTTGTAGAAAGCCTATTGGTCCATATTTCTTGATGCTTCTATATTGGAGCGGAGTCTTGAGGTGGGTAGAATATAGTTGTGCAATAATTGGCTGTTGATTGCTGGTGTTGACTTCTTGATGTGTAGTGCCTCGCAAACGTCGAGCCGCCTGCTATCGCTGTATCTATCGATGATTTCTGTGTTGTTTACTAGGATTTCTCTGGCGATGGTTTGGTTATGGGAAGAGATTATATGTTCCTTAATGGAGCCCTGTTGTTTATGCATCGTTAAACGCCTAGAAAGAGATGTTGTTGTCTTGCCTATATACTGGGTTTTTTGGAGCTTACAGTCCCCAAGTGGGCATTTGAAGGCATAGACGACGTTAGTCTCTTTTAAAGCGTTCTGTTTCGTGTCTGGAGAGTTTCTCATGAGTAGGCTGGCCGTTTTTCTGGTTTTATAGTAAATCGTCAGTTGTATCCTCTGATTTTTGTCTGTAGGGATAACGTTTCTATTAACAATATCTTTCAGGACCCTTTCCTCTGTTTTATGAGCTGTGGAAAAGAAGTTCCTGTAAAATAGTCTAATAGGGGGTATAGGTGTTGTGTTAGTTGTCTCTTCGGAGGTTGCATGGCTTTTCACTTTCCTTCTTATGATGTCTTCGATGAAACCATTGGAGAAGCCGTTATTGACTAGAACCTGCCTTACCCTACAGAGTTCTTCGTCGACTTGCTTCCATTCTGAGCTGTGGCTGAGAGCACGGTCGACGTATGCGTTAACAACACTCCTCTTGTACCTGTCAGGGCAGTCGCTGTTGGCATTTAGGCACATTCCTATGTTTGTTTCCTTTGTGTAGACTGCAGTGTGGAAACCTCCGCCCTTTTCCATGACTGTTACATCTAGAAAAGGCAGCTTCCCATCCTTTTCCGTCTCGTAAGTGAAACGCAGCACGGAACTCTGCTCAAATGCCTCCTTCAGCTCCTGCAGATGTCTAACATCAGGTACCTGTGTAAAAATGTCGTCAACATACCTGCAGTATATGGCCGGTTTCAAGTTCATGTCGACTAAGACTTTTTGCTCGATGGTACCCATGTAGAAGTTTGCAAACAGGACACCTAGGGGAGAACCCATAGCGACCCCATCTACTTGCTTATACATGTGCCCATCCGGGCTCAAGAAGGGTGCCTCTTTAGTACAAGCTTGGAGTAGTTTCCTCAGAATACTTTCTGGCATGTCAAGAGGAGTACAGGCTGGATCACGATACACTCTGTCGGCTATCATTCCGATTGTCTCGTCCACAGGTACATTGGTAAACAGCGATTCTACGTCCAACGAGGCTCTTATCCCTGTGGCCCGTGCGCCCCGCAGTAAGTCCACAAATTCCTTTGGAGACTTCAGGCTGAAGGCGCAAGGAACATAAGGAGTCAGCAGGCCGTTGAGTCGCTTCGCCAATCTGTACGTGGGTGTGGGTATCTGGCTAATGATTGGCCGAAGTGGGTTTCCAGGCTTGTGCGTCTTGACATTTCCATACGCATATCCAGGTTTATATTCCCCAATGATCTTTGGCAGGTGGAGTCCGGATTTCTTGGCGTTCACAGTTTCGATCAGTTTGTTGACCTTTGCTTTTAATTCGGCTGTAGTGTCCTTCGTTACCCTTTGGAACTTAGTTTGGTCAGAGAGTATTATGTTCATTTTCGCCAGATATTCGTCTTTTTATATATATATATATATATATATATATATATATATATATATATATATATATATATATATATATATATATATATATATATATATATGTCGTACCTAGTAGCCAGAACGCACTTCTCAGCCTACTATGCAAGGCCCAATTTGCCTAATAAGCCAAGTTTAACTGAATTAATGTTTTTTCGACTACCTAACCTAACCTAACTTTTTCTGCTACCTAACCTAACCTAACCTATAAAGATAGGTTAGGTTAGGTTAGGTAGGGTTGGTTAGGTTCGGTCATATATCTACGTTAATTTTAACTCCAATAAAAAAAAATTGACCTCATACATAATGAATTGGTTAGCTTTTTCATTTTATAAGAAAAAAATTTGAGAAAATATATTAATTCAGTAAAACTTGGCTTATTAAGCAAATCGGGCCTTGCATAGTCGGCTGAGAAGTGCGTTCTGGCTACTAGGTACGACATATATATATATATATATATATATATATATATATATATATATATATATATATATATATATATATATACATATACATATACATATATATATATATATATATATATATATATATATATATATATATATATAAACTGAAAACTCCACACCCCAGAAGGATTCGGACCCAGCCAGGAGCACTATGCACCTTGGCGCACTGCGACAGTAGCAGGTTGTGTGTACACCATCCCGTGTAATGAGTGTGCATGTGTTTACATCGGCCAGACTGGCAAATCTCTTTCCTCGCGTTTAAAACAACATTCATATGCTATTCGTACAGCCCAGCATTCCAGTTTATGCGATCATTCTAGCGACTTCAGAGGGGCGAAATGTAATGTTAAAAGTAAGGATTTTGTTGAGCGAAATGTGATCGAGTCTGCTCTGATCAAACATTGTAACAACAGCCTTAATGTGAGCCCTGGTATGTACAAGTTGGATCCCCATATAAGCCTCAATATAGCACCTCAATACAATATAGCATCAGTTTAAGCTGTATGGCACTTTTATATATGTTCCAGTTCTGGATATTAAGAAGGGCCTCGTATGGGTCAATGGGCCTTCTGCAGTTACCCTCTTTCTTATGTTTCCTTTCCTTCACCTTTTCTTGGTGGTCAGGTGATCTACCCTGGCGGGTATAAAGGTCTGATCAACAATGTTTCCATCTTCATTCTACTTTGCTCTGATGAAGGCGAATTAAGCCGAAAACGCGTTCAGCATTCTTTATTTTTCACATGTGGTTTTTCCGCATATATACTTTGGGAGCAGGCGTTCCATAGTCATTTGGTTAATACTAAATATAGACGCATTGCTGGCGTTGTTGATTTAACAGTGTAAGCTTTTATGCCTCTATTTTCTTAGTAAGGAACTCTAGCAATTATTAAAGGATTTATTTTCTACAACGTTTCGTTCCACTCCGGAACACCATTAGGTAAAGAACGAATACATAATGTGCAATTTTGGGTTGCACATGTGGAAGCGGTGAAGGGGTGTGGGGTGAGGTGAAGGGTCGAAGGAATATTGGGAACAATCAAATACAGGGTATCGAATAGGGGAAGGTAGGAATAAGGGGAAAAGGCCAATCAAACATTGGGTAAGGCATTGTGTGATACTCTATACTCTCGGTGGGCGGGAAGACCTCGCTAGAGATGTCGTTTTAATCCGGTGATGTTTGGTGAGAGCTGGAGCTCAGCGTCGGCAAGGCAGTGAAGTCTACCCTGACGAAAATGCTAAGAAACCGAGGTGGTTCAGATATACCATAATTAGGTTAAAGACATACCATAATTTGGTTAAAAAAAATATGAGCAGATCCTCAAATATCCTAATGTGCTTCTAATGTCAATAAACTGAATAAAATTCTAAAGTGACTTGACATTTTCACAGAACCCGGCCTGCAGTCACTATAATTTTTCTGCAATACATGGAAACTGAGCAATCGGTCAATTTATATTAAAACATTTGAATCATATCCAGAGCCTCCATGGTAACTAACACAACATTTGAAAATCATTTGCTGTGATCTCTAAATGTATATTAATATCTCACATACCCGTTTTCTTTATAATATTATTAGTTATGTTTTTAATTTTTACTGCACAATGGATAACGAATAAAACAATTTTAGTTTCATATTTACTTTGTAATATTGAGAATTAAAAACTATTGCTGACAAATTGTTCACTGCTTTCTCGCTACTACAATCTGCTATAGGCTCACCATAGTTCGTGCGACTTAGAACTCTTGTTCCGAGTAGCTGAGACTGGAACTACAACAACAATCTATCGCTACAGTATTGTTGTAACTACAACACATTCTACAACACTAATAAAGGCACAAACACAACTTTACAAGCATCATGTAGTGCCGACACACGCACAGGGGCCCCAGCTGATACTTCGCTCAACCCAACAATACTCACTACTTTACCCAGCTATTTCCGTGGAAACCAACGTGCTGAATAAATTCCAATGTGAAATAATATCTTCAATAATAATTAAAATAACCTGCAGTCAGTTCAGGGCTCTCGACTTCTGGCCGAGCCATGAATATTGCCCAATGAAAACTGATAAGGAAGGAGGGCAGGAGGCTACCGGCCAAGCCAATATGGTCCTCAAGCCGCTGCACCATACGGCCCACACCTCCTGCCTGGAGGGTCGACCGGCCGCGGTGAAGCCTCGCCCACCCACTCAGGCTCAACCCATCAAAGTCTCCAATCTTTATCCCCCAATTCTTGCTCGCTCGGATGACTCTGGGGCTTCCTCGACTCGCTTGGCCGATTATGAAGCCTTGAAGCACCACTCCCCCTCCAAGCTTGACCTGCATCAGTTGAGAGACGGTGGGTTGTGCGCCTTAAACATTGTGGGTCCTGATACACAATAGTCAGAGGCTTGTTAATCCAGCCGCCACACTCCTTGTTTATGAATATAAAATACTTTACATGTTACTCATAACGTTGAGTCGTAAGGTTATGACTCAAAACGTTACGACACACACGAAGATCAGGAGTTATGACTCGAAGTCATAACTCGTGATGTTCAAACTTATCGTCACTTATGTCCATCCTCGAAGTGCTTAATCAACGTGCTACAAATACAATAATTACCACTCAAAGTCACGTGTCCTGAACTAAGTCAGACTATACACAAAATTATGACATACATTCATAATAATTTAGAATCTAGAAGATATTGTTTTTCGTTCACGAGGTTTAGCTTCTGAACCTTTTATGTCTCGCTAACCTTACATATACCGCCCACGGGATGGGTATGGGGTACACTACCGCCCATGGGATAGTTATGGGGTTCACAATCGACTTGAGAATGGTCCGGGACGGACCGAAACGCCGTCGTCCCTACATTTTCTAGTGTGTGGTTTGGTCAACATATTTCAGCCATGTTATTGTGACTCCTCGTCTGCATAGTTATGGGGTACACTACCGCCCACGGGATGGGGGATGTGGTGCATAAAAAATTATGAACATTAAGTACATGAAAGTTATGAATGCGTCTAGACGAGCGCCCTGAGCTTGGACGAGGTGGGCTGAAGAAGGGTGTAGAAAACGGTTGGAGGGTACCACTTTAGAGAGGATGAACTGTACCAAATGGAGGTGGGTGGTGTTGGGGCTTTAACATTAATATGTCTGAATACTTTCTTATAAAAATGTAATTCGTGAAGATAGGTAAGCTTTTGAATGCGAATATGTTTTTATTATATAAATTGGTTGAATTTGTAACTCAGAAGTTCTGGACGCAACACTTGAGCAAACTAATCCAATTAACAATATTAATGTAATTAAAAATACAATATATTAACGCCAGGCCGTAATAACACGAAACAAAATGAACTTGCGAGAGTTGATTGTTCAACTTCCTTCTCAAGTGAAGAACAACATAAGGAATAAAAAGTAGATTCGTGCTAGAATCATTGATTTCATATTCAATAACATATGTTTTCAAGACTGCTACCAATAATATATATGCAACAATGATCACAAAAACACTGATCCAAGTATGCAGAATAACCACATATGAAAAATAGAAAATGCTTAACGCGTTTTCGGCTAATTCGCCTTCATCAGAGCAAAGTAGAAACATTCTACTTTGCTCTGATGAAGGCGAATTAGCCGAAAACGCGTTAAGCATTTTCTATTTTTCATATGTGGTTATTCTGCATAATATATATATATATATATATATATATATATATATATATATATATATATATATATATATATGTATATATATATATATATATATATATATACATATATATATATATATATATATATATATATATATATATATATATATATATATATATATATATATATATATATATATATATATATATATTATTATTATTAAATATAGGGAAGGAAGTATCACCTCTGGCTGGAAGAAGGGATATATATATATATATATATATATATATATATATATATATATATATATATATATATATATATATATATATATATATTATATATATATTATATATATATTATATAGATATATATATATTATATATATATAAATATATATATATAAATATATATATATATATATATATATATATATATATATATATATATATATATATATATATATTTGCTGTACCTGGTGACGCGTTGCTGTGGCTCAGCAATGCATGCACGTTGCTGAGCCACAGAAACCCTCCCTCGTCCCCCCGTTCTCTCCACCATTCCCCCCTCCCTCGTCCCCATCATTCCCCCTACCCCCATTCCCACGTCCTTCCCACCATCCCACACTCTCCAGTCCCCTCGTCCTCCCCACCATTCTCCACTCCCTAGTCCGATTCGTTCCCAAATGATCTCATGTTCCCATCAGAAAAATGGGAACATCAAATGATCTGATGTTCCCATCACTGAAAAATAAGAACAGTTAAAAAAATGAAAAACAATGAACAAAAAAATACTATACTCACAAAATGATCGGTATGATAAACAACACAGCTCAATTCCAATGCAAGGTCACACAAAATAAATAAATCAAAAGGAAAATAAAGTGAAATGTATGAAAATTAAATTATCAATGCAGTCAGAAACATTGAAAAGGAATTGTAATATATATAGTATTGCGTGTGTTGCTTTTATGTGTAACAGATGGCGCTGTTTTTCCAAAAAAAGAACGTTTTTACCTGTCACAGGTGAGTCATCTATATAGTAGATATATAAATACGCGTGTATTCCAACGGAACGTTGTTTCAAAATTTCAAAGCAATCGGTGAAGAAATTTCTGAGATTACAGCGTGTGTTGCTCTTACATTCAACAGATAGCGCGGTTTTAAAAAAAATCATGTTTTTACCTGTCACAGGCGTGGCATGTATATAGTTAGTATATAAAAACAAGTGCGTATTCGAATGCAACGTTGTCAAAATTTCAAAGCAATTGGTAAAGAGGTTTCGCAGATTTCCCCTCACATGAAAAACACAGTTAAAAAAAAATGTTTTTACCTGTCACAGACGTGACATAACGAAATGAACGGCATGGTAAACAACAGCTCAATTCTAATGCAATGTCACACAAAATAATTAAATCAAAATTAAATAAACCAAAATCTCTGAAAATTCAATGTAATCGGAAACATTGTAATGGAATCGTAACATATCTTATATTGTAACATTGTAATAAAGTTTAAATAAATATAAACTCACATATATAAGTCGGGGGGGGGGTTGGTTGGTAGAAGACAATATGTGCCAGCACACGTGAGAGCCCGACAAGGCTTCCCCGAGTGCTGCATATCCTCTTCTTCCATGCTGAGGGTCCCCTCAACCTATCGTGAAAGTAACAGTCTGTCATTCCTGGATGTAATAATAACAAAAACATGAGCTTCAATAAGCACCAGAGTATACACTAAGCCCACCAACATAGGAGTATGCCTAAACGGTAGGAGTGAGTGCCCCCAAAGATACACAACCAGTGTTCTCAACGCTTATATTCGTCGAGCCCTTACCCACTGCTCTGGATGGGGCAACGTGAGTAAGGAGTTTGAAAGAATAACTCAGGTCTTGGTGAACAAAGGATATAGCAACACTGATATAAACACTACACTAAGACGACACCTGGATCGATGGTACAATCCTGAACCAAGAACAGAAACTACAACACCTCCAATAAAATGATATTATAAATCCACCATGCACAGTGAACATAAAAAATAACGAATATTGAAAGAAATAATCCGTAAAGGAGTACAAAGCATAACTCCTAACTAAAACATAGACCTGATCATATTCTATAAAACCAAGAAGACTTCCGACCTCCTTATTAAAAACAGCCCGAAGCCGACGGAGAGCCCTTTACAACAGTCAAACGTGGTATACATGTACACTTGCCCCCCGAAAAAGGTAGCCTTCAATCTAAGGATGGAAATAGCCTCGGCTACCATCCTCTTACTTGTCCGGTCGTGTTGGTCGAGCGGTTAAGGGATCCTGTACGCCAGCAGAGTGCTCTTGGCAGTATGGATTCGAGTCACTTCTGGGGGTGTGAGTTTTCAGTTGCATATAGTCCTGGGGACCATTCAGGCTTGTTCGCATATTTTATATATATATATATATATATATATATATATATATATATATATATATATATATATATATATATATATATATATATATATATATATATATATATATATTGGTAGCAGTCTTTCTTGTAAACATATGTTGTTAAATATGACCGAAAAAGTTATTAATTAACAACACCATCAATCAACAGCCAATTAATGCACAACTATATTCTACCCACTTCAAGACTCCGTATCAATATAGAAGCATCAAGAGGAAGTATGGGCCAATAGGCCCTTTGCAGTTACTTCCATTCTTATGCTCTCATATATCCAATTAATACCACATTGTTCCGTGTTCTGTCTTGTGTTTGTCACAAGTTTGTTCATCTCATCCAAAACTGTTGTACCATATCACCTCACCCAAATGCGAGTATAAATATGGAAGCCAATGGCGTGTTTACGGGTTACAGTTGTGTGTGTAAACTAAAGTCTTTGAAAATGTCGCATCAGACTAGAAATAAAATTGAATTTTGGAGAATTGATTTTTCAATTACCATCTTCAGTAAAAAGAAACATAAGAAATATTGAGAAAATTCGTGTTAGAATTATTAATCTTACTTTTTCGGTCATATTTAACAACATTGATTATGTTGATTATTTTGTATTGATCTGTATTGATTATTTTCTTGTTCAGAACTTCTATCCCTCTGACGTCTTGAGAGCATCTAGCATCTTGGTTTAATCGGAAGAGGAGTTCTCCAAAGGTCATCTTCGTTCGAGGTGAAGAAAAATAAATAAATAACTGAAGAATGTATTACACTTATTATAAAATTTACACAACGTTTCGAAGATATATATGAACAATTGTGACAGTGTCAGACCACGAGACAGGAATTTCCTTAAGTACTTCGATCCGTATTTAATAATGCATCTTCAGAAGAATGGATTTACAATTCAATGGGATATTCATCAGACGGGCAAAGAAAAAACTTCAAACACCTTTCCCAGCTTAATTATGTAATTAGGACTTCTCAACAGTCTAGAGCACTAGTCATCCCAATTAAGCTTCGTTATCACACCAAACATTGCAGCACATACAACAACATTGCCCGTGGCAGCAGCTTAGTTGAACGATATTTGGTTGAATCTACTTTAATTAATCAATGTCGTAATGCCTTCAATGTTAGCCCGGGGTTGTTTCTGCTGGGTCTGTTTTTGTATCCCAATATTGGCCAAGTGTTTCTGGTAGGGTAACCATTCTAACCGGTTCATCCTTTGAGGTCCAAATACGTTTATGTAATTTCCTTATCCTAAATTTTGTTGGCTATTATCGTTAGGTGAAATCAGTTACTACGATCTGGTTTCTCTTTTCTCCGCCACTCCCGGAGGCACAGACAATGTTGGAAATACTTGACATACATTGGCAGCCGCGTCCAACAGCCTGGGTGATCAGTCCAGCAACCAGGAGGCCTGGTCGACGACTGGGCCCCGTGGACGCTAAGCCCCGGAAGCACCTAAAGGTACATTGTAATGTGTTTGTCTGACTCCACCTGAATGCTAATGTTACTAACACTTTAATCACCTTGTATGGTTGACTGATGTTCAAATGGCTTATAGCACTTTTCTGCTCTATATCTTGTTGTTGTTGTCACGAGAACAAATGCAATTTGTTTTTGTCGATGTGACCACGTTGGGCCTCCACAAGGCGCAAATAGCAGACTAAATCATGCAATTGTTTAGAAGGCCTCTTCCCCCACCCCCTTTAAGGGCCAATATGTTTATATAATTTCTCTGGTAGGGTTGGGAGGCCTGGTCGAGGACCGGGCCGCGGGGACGCTAAGCCCCGAGATCATCGCAAGGTAACCATGAATTCAGTGGCTTCGTCTGTTAAGCTATAATATTAGATATATAAACTGTATATGTTGACGTGAAATGATGAAAACCTGTGATAAAGTTTCTTATTTTTCTGTTTTATTCAGTGTCAATATGGTAGTAATGCTTAAATCAATTTGTTCCCCCCTCCTTGGTGGAGGGGGGGGGGGGGACAATGGCACAATGGTCGTTAGGAACAATGGTCGTTGGGAACAATTAATTATCAAAAGAAGGCACCAAACCGGAAAGCTATGTAGCACCTCGTTGGGAACAATGGTCGTTGAACCAGAATAGAGATGTGTAATTTCTCTGCCCTGAATCACGTGGCTTTTATTGTTAGCAGGAAAACAGTTCATTTTATCATTAATGACTGGGTTAGTTCAAATGTATATATGCTGGTTAGCATTGTAACTGTGTGGCCACGTCTGTGGTAGAAAATAATAATAGTAAAAAAAAAAGTTCAGCACAAGGAGAAAATAGTTGATAATACCATGTTCTTTCAAGACGTCTCATTTTCTATGCAGCTTTAACTGGGACCACATTAATATTGCTGCTTCAGCGTTATAATAATAATATTATATTAACAAGAAGGTACAATGGGTTGGTGAGATACATTAGAGGGATATTTTGACCTAACAAAGCCACTAACACACACAGCGTCTCGGACAAGTATGTGACACGAATTTACATATTTATAAATTTTTGAGGCGAGAGAAGAGTGCATATCCTGGGAGGTCCACTTATAAGAGGAAGACAGACCCACCTTAACTATACCAGAGTATCAACACTGGTGCCTTGTTAACACCCTCCCAGATCTCATATAGCAAGGCAACTATCAGGAGAATGCGCCAGGCCACCACCACTACGGGCTCACCATAGCCCGTGCTATCTTCTTCTTTAGGTTATCTTGAGATGATTTCGGGGCTTAGCGTCCCGCGGCCCGGTCTTCGACCAGGCCTCCTTTTTGTTACACATCCCCAGGAAGCAGCTCGTAGCAGCTGTCTAACTCCCAGGTACCTATTTACGGCTAGGTGAACAGGAGAATCAGGGTGAAAGAAACTGCCCATTTGTTTCCGCCTCCACCGGGGATCGAACCCGGAACCTCGGGACTACGAGTCCGGAGCTGTCCACTCAGCTGTCAGGCCGGTTGCTACTTGGAACAAAAGTTCCAAGTAACTGAATCTTCAACATTATCCACAACTGATTGATTGATGAAGATTAAGCCATCCAAGAGGTGGCACGGGCATGAATAGCCCGTAAGTGGTGGCCCTTTTGAGCCATTACCAGTATCAAGAGCTGATACTGAAGATCTGTGGAGGTGCGACTCCACCCTGCGTGACGGGAGATGTCTCCCGTTGACCAAATGGTGGATATCCACAACCTGTTGTTGTTGTTGTTATAGATTAAGCTACTCAGAACAAGTTCCAAGTAGCACGGGCTATGGTGAACCCGTAACTTACCTGGCACAGGAGCGGGGCAAGAAGCACGGGCTATGGTTAGCTTCGTGGACGGGAGATGTCTCCCCTGTATATCCACAACCAAGCCACCACGACTATATAGCACTGGGAAGGGGTCAGGATAAGGATTTGGGATGGGACGGGGGATAGGAATGGTGTCCAACCACTTGGACGGTCGGGGATTGAACGCCGACCTGCATAGAAGCGAGACCGTCGCTCTACCGTCCAGCCCAAGTGGTTGGGCTGACCCCATCAAGCAGCACCGGATAATGACGTCTCTACTGAAGTTTCCCGGCGTAAAGCCTTATCCAGAATTTAATTGGCTTTATTCCTGTCCAACCACTTAGGGCGGACGGTAGAGCGACGGTCTCGCTTCACGCACGTCGACGATCAATCCCCGACCATCTAAGTGGTTAGGCACCATTCCTGTCCCCCCCATCCCATCCCAAATCCTTATCCTGACCCCTTCCCAGTGCTATATAGTCGTTGTGGCTTGGCGCTTTCCCCCTGAAAGTTTCCTTCCTTGTCCCTATCCCTTTACCACACGTGTAACTGCCCATCACCTCACCACACACGTCTGTCACTCTTTCACCCGAGTATTTAACACACAAATATATCTCATGTACTCAACCTTTGCCTGAAGACGCTCCAGAGGAACACAACGTTGCTGACTATAAATTCTTCAATAATTAAGAGTTTCTTTACCGTGAATTTGGTAACTTGATTACTTAATACTGATACTAAGAAAATAGTTAGAATCATAACAATCGCTCACACTACCATTAACAATGGCAGCAATGTGGTCATATTTACCCATATATATGTTTAAAGGCAGGAGCTGCTGCTCCAGTGTGCAGACATTATATATGTTGCCTCCCCCCCCCTCCCCCCCCCCGCGCTCTCTGGCTGTGGTAGAGTACTTCACCTCCAAACGCTTCTCAAATGAACAATGGAATCACCTTCACTGTTTTTTTCCACCGTGTCGTGGTATAGTGGTGTATGGCGCTAGCCTAAGAGAACCAAGTGAGCGGGTTCGAATCCTTCTCATGGCTGCTACTGACTTTCTCATTGATAGACCACGTTAATGTGATTTCATTGTGCACTTGAAGGGGGCATATTCATTTAAATTCATGTAAATTAAAAGTGGTTCAATTTGCTTATAAATTTATGTATGAAATGGTTATAGAAAGGGCTGCAACTGGTCCAAGTTTCACCATCACACCCTAAACAGAAAAGGAGAAAAAAAATACACAACGTATTGTGCAACGAATGTTCAACATTCTCAAATAATCTCAGGGAACACATGTGTCAACTAAAATGTCTGCTATGTGCTGTAGAAGCACAAACTCTTGTAATAATTGTAATATGTATGTGCAATATATATATATATATATATATATATGTAAAAAAAAATTTTTTTTTTCGTTTTTTTTTGACAATTTTTTTTTCTCGTTTGTTATCATGGGATTTGCATGAAACTTGCACACCTTGGTCAATGGATGCCTATCTGCAAGGGTGCTAATTATGAACGAAATCTGTCGAAGTCAAGCTCAGCTACAGGTGGCCGAACTTGGATCTTTATTTTACTCTGGAAAGTAATTTACAACTTCAAAGTACTTCAGAGCTTTCATTTATTAATCAATTTACATGCAAATTACACTTTATATGTAGAGTTTGTGCTTCTACAGCACATTGTAGACATTTTAGTCCAAAGTCCATTTGTTGATTTTATAAAAATTTATAAACATCATATATTGCACATTTTTGGAAGGGTAACTTTGAATAATTATATTATTGCACTAAACAGTTTTCTGATAAACCTGATCACAACAATCCTTTATTATGTGCTAAATTTAATATCTGAGTGTTATAGAAATGATTTTAGTTGACACATGTGTTCCCTGAGAGTATTTGAAAATGAAAATTCGTTGCATAATACGTTGTGTATTTTTTTTCTCCTTTTCTGTTTAGGGTGTGATGGTGAAACTTGGACCAGTTGCAGCCCTTTCTATAACCATTTTATAAATAAATTTATAAGCAAATTGAACCAATTTTAATTTTACATGAATATGCCCCCTGAAGAGCGGCGTTTGAAGGTGAACCACTTGGCCAGGAGCCATAGTGCCCCGGGGAGCACGGTGTGAGACCCCCGGGGGTCAGGCTCCTGCTGGCAGCCCCAGGCTCCTGCAGGCAGCCCCAGGCTCCTGCTGGCAGCCCCAGGCGCCTGCTGGCAGCCTCAGGCTCCTGCTGGCAGCCTCAGGCTCCTGCTGGCAGCCTCAGGCTCCTGCTGGCAGCCTCAGGCTCCTGCTGGCAGCCTCAGGCTCCTGCTGGCAGCCTCAGGCTCCTGCTGGCAGCCTCAGGCTCCTGCTGGCAGCCTCAGGCTCCTGCTGGCAGCCTCAGGCTCCTGCTGGCAGCCTCAGGCTCCTGCTGGCAGCCTCAGGCTCCTGCTGGCAGCCCCAGGCTCCTGTTGGCAGCCCCAGGCTCCTGCTGGCAGCCTCAGGCTCCTGCTGGCAGCCTCAGGCTCCTGCTGGCAGCCTCGGGCTCCTGCTGGCAGCCTCAGGCTCCTGCTGGTAGCCTCGGGCTCCTGCTGGCAGCCTCGGGCTCCTGCTGGCAGCCTCGGGCTCCTGCTGGCAGCCTCAGGCTCCTGCTGGCAGCCTCAGGCTCCTGCTGGCAGCCTCAGGCTCCTGCTGGCAGCCTCAGGCTCCTGCTGACAGCCTCAGGCTCCTGCTGGCAGCCTCAGGCTCCTGCTGGCAGCCTCAGGATCCTGCTGGCAGCCTCAGGCTCCTGCTGGCAGCCTCAGGCTCCTGCTGGCAGCCTCAGGCTCCTGCTGGCAGCCTCGGGCTCCTGCTGGCAGCCTCGGGCTCCTGCTGGCAGCCTCAGGCTCCTGCTGGCAGCCTCAGGCTCCTGCTGGCAGCCTCAGGCTCCTGCTGGCAGTCTCAGGCTCCTGCTGGCAGGCTCAGGCTCCTGCTGGCAGCCTCAGGCTCCTGCTGGCAGCCTCAGGCTCCTGCTGGCAGGCTCAGGCTCCTGCTGGCAGGCTCAGGGGTCACCTCAACCCCAAGTCTCAGTGCTCACCTTGCTGCTAGCACAACGGCAGCTGTATGTTGTGTTGGGTGTTGGCAGGAGCTCCTTCCTACACCTTGTTAACTAACTTTTTCTCATTACTTGAAGACGGTGGAGGTTTGGTCTGGCCTCGAGTGTACCACCTTCTGGCTCACCTGAACCCTTTTAATGACTAATATTAATAAGTCGAGATTGTCCCTCTTGGGGCGTGGAAAGATTCTGAAAATGAGCAACTTGAACATTAGAAAAGTCAGAAATGAGTTGAGAGAGAGAGAGAGAGAGAGAGAGAGAGAGAGAGAGAGAGAGAGAGAGAGAGAGAGAGAGAGAGAGAGAGAGAGAGAGAGAGAGAGAAAGGGGGGGGGAGAGGTTAGAAAGCAAAACACAAGCCACTTGACCAGTGAAGATTCATTCTTGCCAAAATCTTTGGCAATATTGAAATTAATAGTAAAAGTTTGAGGGTAAACACACAGAGAAACTGGCCAGATATGAGGACTGAGAAATACCCAGATCAGTTATATTGGAATATGTCCAGAGAGAAGATTACAGTGAGTTCCCAAAACTTCTGAGAAAGTGATGGAGATTGGTACAAGAATTGAAGCAATCATCTTTTTTCGTGGAAATGTTGAGAGCGAGATTGCCTCCAGGATATCAAAACACCGATACAGTGCACCTCTGATATCAGCCAAGATCTTGTGTTATATACATTCATGCTGAAGAGAACAAAGATATTATCTTCGTACTTTTGCTTCACTTGGATAATGTGTATGATCTACTCGGTCAATTAGGTTAAACAGCATTTAGTCTAGTCTAGTTTGGACGACCAAACCCACATTTCAGGCTTCATGGGAGTCGTTGGTTGTCGCAATAGGAGACAATCCTACTTAAAGACGGGCATGGGGGGGGGGGGGGGTAGACCCCAACACCAGAATGACATTCGTCGTACAATGACAATTCGCCATGGAAAGTTGAGTGGTTGCCAACCAGCATGGAGAATCTGTACCAACATCAAGACAACATACCAACTGTCTTGTTGTCACGCGAGTTCTGTATCTCCAGAATTCGCCCAGAGTAAACCTACCGCTTCACTGTAGCTGTATTTAGTGACTGTATGACCTGGTAGCTTCTCACCAGCTGGGACCATCAACAAACACCTTTACTTATAGTCACATATAAGATCACGAATCAATATTAGCCGAGAAATGTGGATAAATTTGTACTAATAGCACTTAGCTTAGTATATTAGTTTATAATATACATTATATTATATATAAATATAATATACATTATGTTTATATTATATTTTTTATTATCACTTAGGATTAGTATATTTAAACTGATATTGATATGCAATATAGTAAATATCTATACATAATCCTCTAGGGACATTTAAGACTTCTAAATTGTCAATGTATTTATCCTGATCATCTTCCTCCTCAATTAAGTCTTGCTGATGGGCAAGTCTTTCGCTACAGTTAAATTCAGTATTTAACATTATTTGATATTTCTTATTGTTTGGTAGATAGTTAATACTTTAAACTGTGACACTAGGACTGGTAGATTTATTCTACCCGAGACTCGTAGTATCTACCGTGGCATTAATGAGCTCCCTGACCCTCGTGCTCTGAACCTCACTTGTCACTCAAGTTAACTAATGGTTGATGAAAAAAAAAATACTTCAAAAATGTTAATAAATTTCTTTTAAATGAGATTCCAGACAGATTTTGAGTTCATTAAAACCTCTTTCAGGAAACATTAGCTGTGTCGAGCCAAGTCCTGATGGGAGATTATTTACTAGTGTGTGTGTGTAGTGTCTTCACTCACTATGCTGCCCAAACTTAGTGAAAAGTAGCACTTAATAATGAAAACTTTTCTGACGTCTAACTTGAGTGAACAAAGTTGAAGGAGATGCTAACTTACCTGGTGAGTGTGACACAGTTCCCGACGCTGTGCCACTAAGAATCACCACTCTGGCCACCTACCTGAAACAAACACAGACACATTTCTATGTATAACTCGTAAATGTAAAGACACAGAATCTATTCACAAGGCATATTAAATTCCATATAATTATACAAAGGCTTATAATTAAAATACAACTGAAAAATACAGGAGCAGCCCTGTATGCTGAAGTCCCTCAAAGGGCTCAAAATTCTTTATAATATTATAAAATTTACATTCCATTCCATTAGCCAAGTTATGGAAGTCTTTCTGAACCCATTTTTACAACATGAATACAATATTATAGCTTGTTTAGGAAGGTTCTTCCTGGACTATATTTATATATACATATTTATTGTTACAGTGGTGAAGGGTAGGGAAGGTGGTGAAGGGTAGGGAAGGTGGTGAAGGGTAGGGAAGGTGGTGAAGGGCAGGGAAGGTGGTGAAGGGTAGGGAAGGTGGTGAAGGGTAGGGAAGGTGGTGAAGGGTAGGGAAGGTGGTGAAGGGTAGGGAAGGTGGTGAAGGGCAGGGAAGGTGGTGAAGGGTAGGGAAGGTGGTGAAGGGTAGGGAAGGTGGTGAAGGGCAGGGAAGGTGGTGAAGGGTAGGGAAGGTGGTGAAGGGTAGGGAAGGTGGTGAAGGGTAGGGGAGGTGGTGAAGGGTAGGGAAGGTGGTGAAGGGTAGGGAAGGTGGTGAAGGGTAGGGAAGGTGGTGAAGGGCAGGGAAGGTGGTGAAGGGTAGGGAAGGTGGTGAAGGGCAGGGAAGGTGGTGAAGGGTAGGGAAGGTGGTGAAGGGTAGGGAAGGTGGTGAAGGGTAGGGAAGGTGGTGAAGGGTAGGGAAGGTGGTGAAGGGTAGGGAAGGTGGTGAAGGGCAGGGAAGGTGGTGAAGGGTAGGGAAGGTGGTGAAGGGTAGGGAAGGTGGTGAAGGGTAGGGAAGGTGGTGAAGGGTAGGGAAGGTGGTGAAGGGCAGGGAAGGTGGTGAAGGGTAGGGAAGGTGGTGAAGGGCAGGGAAGGTGGTGAAGGGTAGGGAAGGTGGTGAAGGGTAGGGAAGGTGGTGAAGGGTAGGGGAGGTGGTGAAGGGTAGGGAAGGTGGTGAAGGGTAGGGAAGGTGGTGAAGGGTAGGGAAGGTGGTGAAGGGCAGGGAAGGTGGTGAAGGGTAGGGAAGGTGGTGAAGGGCAGGGAAGGTGGTGAAGGGTAGGGAAGGTGGTGAAGGGTAGGGAAGGTGGTGAAGGGTAGGGAAGGTGGTGAAGGGTAGGGAAGGTGGTGAAGGGCAGGGAAGGTGGTGAAGGGTAGGGAAGGTGGTGAAGGGTAGGGAAGGTGGTGAAGGGTAGGGAAGGTGGTGAAGGGTAGGGAAGGTGGTGAAGGGTAGGGAAGGTGGTGAAGGGTAGGGAAGGTGGTGAAGGGCAGGGAAGGTGGTGAAGGGTAGGGAAGGTGGTGAAGGGTAGGGAAGGTGGTGAAGGGTAGGGAAGGTGGTGAAGGGTAGGGAAGGTGGTGAAGGGTAGGGAAGGTGGTGAAGGGCAGGGAAGGTGGTGAAGGGTAGGGAAGGTGGTGAAGGGTAGGGAAGGTGGTGAAGGGCAGGGAAGGTGGTGAAGGGTAGGGAAGGTGGTGAAGGGTAGGGAAGGTGGTGAAGGGTAGGGAAGGTGGTGAAGGGTAGGGAAGGTGGTGAAGGGCAGGGAAGGTGGTGAAGGGCAGGGAAGGTGGTGAAGGGTAGGGAAGGTGGTGAAGGGTAGGGAAGGTGGTGAAGGGTAGGGAAGGTGGTGAAGGGTAGGGGATGTGGTGAAGGGTAGGGGATGTGGTGAAGGGTAGGGAAGGTGGTGAAGGGTAGGGAAGGTGGTGAAGGGTAGGGAAGGTGGTGAAGGGTAGGGAAGGTGGTGAAGGGTAGGGAAGGTGGTGAAGGGTAGGGAAGGTGGTGAAGGGCAGGGAAGGTGGTGAAGGGTAGGGAAGGTGGTGAAGGGTAGGGAAGGTGGTGAAGGGTAGGGAAGGTGGTGAAGGGTAGGGGATGTGGTGAAGGGTAGGGGATGTGGTGAAGGGTAGGGAAGGTGGTGAAGGGTAGGGAAGGTGGTGAAGGGTAGGGAAGGTGGTGAAGGGTAGGGAAGGTGGTGAAGGGTAGGGAAGGTGGTGAAGGGTAGGGGATGTGGTGAAGGGTAGGGGATGTGGTGAAGGGTAGGGAAGGTGGTGAAGGGTAGGGAAGGTGGTGAAGGGTAGGGAAGGTGGTGAAGGGTAGGGAAGGTGGTGAAGGGTAGGGAAGGTGGTGAAGGGTAGGGAAGGTGGTGAAGGGTAGGGAAGGTGGTGAAGGGTAGGGAAGGTGGTGAAGGGTAGGGAAGGTGGTGAAGGGTAGGGGATGTGGTGAAGGGTAGGGAAGGTGGTGAAGGGTAGGGGATGTGGTGAAGGGTAGGGAAGGTGGTGAAGGGTAGGGGATGTGGTGAAGGGTAGGGAAGGTGGTGAAGGGTAGGGAAGGTGGTGAAGGGTAGGGAAGGTGGTGAAGGGTAGGGAAGGTGGTGAAGGGTAGGGGATGTGGTGAAGGGTAGGGAAGGTGGTGAAGGGTAGGGAAGGTGGTGAAGGGTAGGGAAGGTGGTGAAGGGTAGGGAAGGTGGTGAAGGGTAGGGATGTGGTGAAGGGTAGGGAAGGTGGTGAAGGGTAGGGAAGGTGGTGAAGGGTAGGGAAGGTGGTGAAGGGTAGGGAAGGTGGTGAAGGGTAGGGAAGGTGGTGAAGGGTAGGGAAGGTGGTGAAGGGTAGGGGAATGTGGTGAAGGGTAGGGAAGGTGGTGAAGGGTAGGGAAGGTGGTGAAGGGTAGGGGATGTGGTGAAGGGTAGGGAAGGTGGTGAAGGGTAGGGAAGGTGGTGAAGGGTAGGGAAGGTGGTGAAGGGTAGGGAAGGTGGTGAAGGGTAGGGGATGTGGTGAAGGGTAGGGAAGGTGGTGAAGGGTAGGGAAGGTGGTGAAGGGTAGGGGATGTGGTGAAGGGTAGGGAAGGTGGTGAAGGGTAGGGAAGGTGGTGAAGGGTAGGGAAGGTGGTGAAGGGTAGGGAAGGTGGTGAAGGGTAGGGGATGTGGTGAAGGGTAGGGAAGGTGGTGAAGGGTAGGGAAGGTGGTGAAGGGTAGGGAAGGTGGTGAAGGGTAGGGAAGGTGGTGAAGGGTAGGGGATGTGGTGAAGGGTAGGGAAGGTGGTGAAGGGTAGGGAAGGTGGTGAAGGGTAGGGAAGGTGGTGAAGGGTAGGGAAGGTGGTGAAGGGTAGGGAAGGTGGTGAAGGGTAGGGAAGGTGGTGAAGGGTAGGGGATGTGGTGAAGGGTAGGGAAGGTGGTGAAGGGTAGGGAAGGTGGTGAAGGGTAGGGAAGGTGGTGAAGGGTAGGGAAGGTGGTGAAGGGTAGGGAAGGTGGTGAAGGGTAGGGAAGGTGGTGAAGGGTAGGGGAGGTGGTGAAGGGTAGGGAAGGTGGTGA
Source organism: Procambarus clarkii (assembly GCF_040958095.1). Classification (NCBI taxonomy): domain Eukaryota; kingdom Metazoa; phylum Arthropoda; class Malacostraca; order Decapoda; family Cambaridae; genus Procambarus; species Procambarus clarkii. The sequence goes on along the minus strand of NC_091152.1, from coordinate 54,599,593 downwards.
AGGGTAGGGAAGGTGGTGAAGGGTAGGGAAGGTGGTGAAGGGTAGGGAAGGTGGTGAAGGGTAGGGAAGGTGGTGAAGGGTAGGGGAGGTGGTGAAGGGTAGGGAAGGTGGTGAAGGGTAGGGAAGGTGGTGAAGGGTAGGGAAGGTGGTGAAGGGTAGGGAAGGTGGTGAAGGGTAGGGAAGGTGGTGAAGGGTAGGGGAGGTGGTGAAGGGTAGGGAAGGTGGTGAAGGGTAGGGAAGGTGGTGAAGGGTAGGGAAGGTGGTGAAGGGTAGGGGAGGTGGTGAAGGGTAGGGAAGGTGGTGAAGGGTAGGGAAGGTGGTGAAGGGTAGGGGAGGAGGTGGAGGGTAGGGAAGGTGGTGAAGGGTAGGGAAGGTGGTGAAGGGTAGGGGAGGAGGTGAAGGGTAGGGAAGGTGGTGAAGGGTAGGGGAGGTGGTGGAGGGTAGGGAAGGTGGTGAAGGGTAGGGGAGGAGGTGGAGGGTAGGGAAGGTGGTGAAGGGTAGGGAAGGTGGTGAAGGGTAGGTGAGGAGGTGGAGGGTAGGGAAGGTGGTGAAGGGTAGGGAAGGTGGTGAAGGGTAGGTGAGGAGGTGGAGGGTAATTGACAAGACAAGTGACTACCGTCTATAGCAGGCGCACGGGGTATATACTGGGCAATGAGTCAGAATAACGGGGTATATTCTGGACGACGAGTCATAATAACGGAGTATATATTGGACGATGAGTCATAATAACGGGGTATATACTGGGCGATTAGTCATAATAACGGGGTATATACTGGGCGATGAGTCAAAATAACGGGGTATATTCTGGACGATGAGTCATAATAACAAGGTATATGCTGGACGATGAGTCATAATAACGGGGTATATACTGGGCGATGAGTCATAATAACGGGGTATATTCAGGACGATGAGTCATCATAACGGGGTATATACTGGGCGATGAGTCATAATAACGGGGTATATACTGGGCGATGAGTCATAATAACGGAGTATATATTGGGCGATGAGTCATAATAACGGGGTATATACTGGGCGATTAGTCATAATAACGGGGTATATACTGGGCGATGAGTCAAAATAACGGGGTACATACTGGACGACGAGTCACAATAACGAAGTATATACTGGGCCATGAGTCACAAGAATGGGGTATATACTACACCATGAGTTACAATAACGGGGTATACATTACACCATGAGTCACAATAACGGGGTATATACTACACCATGAGTCACAATAACGGGGTATATACCAGACGATGAGTCATAATAACGGGGAATATACTGCACCATGAGTCACAATAACGGGGAATATACTACACTATGAGTCACAAGAGCGGGGTATATACTACACCATGAGTCACAATAACGGGGTATATACTACACCATGAGTCACAATAACGGGGTATATACTACACCATGAGTCACAAGAACGGGGTATATACTACACCATGAGTCACAATAACGGGGTATATACCAGACGATGAGTCATAGTAACGGGGTAAATACTACACCATGAGTCACAAGAACGGGGTATATACCAGACCATGAGTCACAATAACGGGGTATATACCAGACGATGAGTCACAATAACGGGGTATATACCAGACGATGAGTCATAGTAACGGGGTATATACTGCATCATGAGTCACAAGAACAGGGTATATACCAGACGATGAGTCACAATAACGGGGGTATATACCAGACGATGAGTCACAATAATGGGGTATATACTACACCATGAGTCCCAATAACGGGGTATATACTGGACGATGAGTCACAATAACGGGGTATATACTCTACCATGAGTCACAATAACGGGGTATATACCAGACGATGAGTCACAATAACGGGGTATATACTACACCATGAGTCACAATAACGGGGTATATACTACACCATGAGTCACAAGAACGGGGTATATACTGGACGATGAGTCACAATAACGGGGTATATACCAGAAGATGAGTCACAATAACCGGGTATATACCAGACGATGAGTCACAATAACAAGGTATATACCAGACGATAAGTCACAATAACGGGGTATATACCAGACGATGAGTCATAATAGCGGGGTATATACTACACCTTGAGTCACAAGAACGGGGTATATACCAGATGATTAGTCACAATAACGGGGTATATACCAGACGATGAGTCACAATAATGGGGTATATAATGGACGATGAGTCACAATAACGGGGTACATACCAGACGATGAGTCACAATAACGGGGTACATACCAGACGATGAGTCACAATAACGGGGTATATACCAGACGATGAGTCACAATAACTGGGTATATACCAGACGATGAGTCACAATAACGGGGTATATATCAGACGATGAGTCACAATAACGGGGTATATACCAGACGATGAGTCACAATAACGGGGTATATACTATACGATGAGTCACAATAACGGGGTATATACCACACCATGAGTCACAATAACGGGATATATACCAGACGATGAGTCACAATAATGGGGGATATACTACACCATGAGTCACAATAACGTGAGATATACCAGACGATGAGTCACAATAACGTGGGATATACAAGACGATGAGTCACAATAACGGGGTATATACTACACCATGAGTCACAATGGCGTGGTATATACCAGGCGATGAGTCACAATAACGGGGTATATACCAGACGATGAGTCACAATAACGGGGTATATACTACACCATGAGTCACAATAACGTGGTATATACCAGACGATGAACCACAATAACGGGGTATATACCAAACAATGAGTCACAATAACGGGTATATACCAAACGATGAGTCACAATAACGTGGTATATACCAGACGACGAGTCACAATAACGGGGTATATACTACACCATGAGTCACAATAACGTGGTATATACCAGACAATGAGTCACAATAACGGGGTATATACCAGACGACGAGTCACAATAACGGGTACATACCAGACGGTGAGTCACAATAACGGGGTACATACCAGACGATGAGTCACAATAACGGGGCTGAATATATGATGACCCAACCACCCACCAGAAGATGAGGAGAAGACGACGTTAAGTATATATGTATACCGACGTCTGGTGTACATATATTTATATACACCTGAACCCAATGAATGATGTGAGCTTTAATCTAAGTACACACGTCTGACGTCGACCAAGCTGACGTGGCGCTCAACATGTCAGCTTCAAGCCGATGGCCTTAAAATAAATCACGCGAGAGAAGGCCATGAGTTCCCCTTAACAAGACAAATAATGAATAAAAACTCCTGCATAATAGACAAAGACCAACAGCTAAGGTGTGAAATAATTAAAGCCCTGCACGTAAAAACAGATCAACTCACCATACACACTCAAATGACAGAACTATTCACTCTCCGGCCATGAGAGTGAGAACAAGATCTGAACGCGAACACGCTAACGATGTCGTCACTGCCCAAAATGCAATACCCACTACGGTCACCCGAGCTCTCATTAACCTGACACAGACGGACGTAAATGCATGTATTTATGTGTGTAGGTCAGATTAACCTTTTACGGGCTCACTATAGCCCGTGCTACATGGAAATTTTGTTCCGAGAAGCTGAATCTAAAACAATACGTATAAGCATTACAATCACCTGTGGTTGATGTTCAATATATAATATGAACTATGAGTTCAACAGATCTCAATAATCCTGTCCATGGAAAACAGGAGATAAATGTATATATGCTGATTAGCATTATAAACAAAAGACAACGTCTGTGGTAGAGAAAAACTAACAACTTTGAACGCCAAGTTTTCCATCGGCTAATCACCTCATTTCCAACTTATATTTTTATTTCTGCTAACTTTGGCCAATAACCTGACATAATTTTTAATGGAAATGTTATATGTCAGTTGTTTTCCCATGTCTTTTCAGCTGAAAATGAACCTTGTAGGTTCGAAACGTGTGCCAATTATAATATCTATAACACATTATAGTTTTTGTTCATTTAATCAACCTTGAACAAATATGACATTTAGAGAAATCTTCTTCCAATTAAACCAGAGGCAAGATCACTAGTTAGAGGGGTAGAAGCCCTAAACAAGAAAATAATAAATACAATGTGCAGTCATATTTTATGATATATATATATATATATATATATATATATATATATATATATATATATATATATATATATATATATATATATATATATATATATTGGTGTATACTGGCAGCAGGTTTTCTTTCAAACATGTTTCATTGAATATGACCGCATATTCTGTATTTATTATTTTCTGGTTTAGGGCTTCTATCCCTCTAACTATTTTCTTAGCATCAGGGCTTAATTGGAATAGGAGTTCTCCAAAACTCATTTTCGTACTTTTAAGGTGAAGAAAAGAAATGATTTACTATAGAGTGTATTACACTTATTTGTATAATTTGCACGACGTTTCGAACCTCCATGGTTCATTCTCAAGTGAACAATCTTACAATACTAGTTGAAAGGTATATACCAGACGATGAGTCACAATAATGGGGTATATACCAGACGATGAGTCATAATAGCGGGGTATATACTACACCTTGAGTCACAAGAACGGGGTATATACCAGACGATTAGTCACAATAACGGGGTATATACCAGACGATGAGTCACAATAATGGGGTATATACCAGACGATGAGTCATAATAGCAGGGTATATACTACACCTTGAGTCACAAGAACGGGGTATATACCAGACGATTAGTCACAATAACGGGGTATATACCAGACGATGAGTCACAATATTGTATTGATGAGTCAACTAGTATTGTAAGATTGTTCACTTGAGAATGAACCATGGAGGTTCGAAACGTCGTGCAAATTATACAAATAAGTGTAATACACTCTATAGTAAATCACTTCTTTTCTTCACCTTAAAAGTACGAAAATGAGTTTTGGAGAACTCCTATTCCAATTAAGCCCTGATGCTAAGAAAATAGTTAGAGGGATAGAAGCCCTAAACCAGAAAATAATAAATACAGAATATGCGGTCATATTCAATGAAACATATATATATATATATATATATATATATATATATATATATATATATATATATATATATATATATATATATATATATATATATATATATATATATATTATATATATACTTATTTATTATTAAAATGACCTTTGAACCAGACATTACAAATGAAATGGAGAGTTTACCATTAAGTCCACTCACACAAGGACATGCCAAACATATACAATTCAAGACAACCAATTAGCCCAAGCGAGCCGGTCAGCACAACAATGGAGGAGCAACACGAGCCCTGCACATTATTGCTCGAGCACAGTGGACAACACCAACGTATTAACGAGCGGGCAATGTTTGGCAAGAGTAATGTATTAACGTAGACCCATAGTTGGTTATACGGACGGTAAGCGCTGTATGCGCGTGTGGTTCCTTACAAACACTTGTGAATGGTTGTGTATTAATACGTAAATATGTTTAATAAGGTCAGTTCAAACATGCAGTCCGTCCTCCAAAGGTTCCCCATCCTCAAGCAACTGTCGTACTGAAGGGGGCCTTATCTTAACCTACCAGAGGACCCAAAACAGAAAACGGAACAGTATGTCAATTTCGCGAGCCGCTATTTTCTAGTACGACGATTTTTGGCTTTAGGTGGGGAATGGCAGTGTGTCTGTGTGTGTACTCACCAATTTGTGCTTTCTGGGGTTGAGCTCTGGCTCTTTGGTCCCGCCTCTCAACTGTCAATCAACTGGTGTACAGGTTACTGAGCCTACTGGGCTCAGTGTGTGTGTAATTACCTAAGTGTAGTTACAGGATGAGAGCTACGCTCGTGGTGTCCCGTCTTCCCAGCACTCTGTCATATAACGCTTTGAAACTACTGACGGTCTTGGCCTCCACCACCTTCTCACTTAACTTGTTCCAACCTTCTACCACTTTGTTTGCGAAAGTGAATTTTCTTATATTTCTTCGGCATCTGTGTTTAGCTAGTTTATATCTATGACCTCTTGTTCTTAAAGTTCCTGGTCTCAGGAAATCTTCCCTATCGATTTTATCAATTCCTGTTACTATTTTGTATGTAGTGATCATATCACCTCTTTTTCTTCTGTCTTCCAGTTTTGGCATATTTAATGCCTCTAACCTCTCCTCGTAGCTCTTGCCCTTCAGTTCTGGGAGCCACTTAGTAGCATGTCTTTGCACCTTTTCCAGTTTGTTGATGTGCTTCTTAAGATATTAGCACCACACAACCGCTGCATATTCTAGCTTTGGCCTAACAAAAGTCGTGAACAATTTCTTTAGTATATCTCCATCCATGTATTTAACAGCAATTCTGAAGTTAGAGAGCGTGGCATAAGCTCCTCGCACAATATTCTTTATGTGGTCTTCAGGTGATAGTTTTCTATCTAGAACCACCCCTAGATCTCTTTCTTTATCAGAAAGAGTGTGTGTGTGTGTGTGTGTGTATACTCACCTAGTTGTACTCACCTAGTTGTGTCTGCAGGATCGAGCATTGACTCTTGGATCCCGCCTTTCGAGCATCGGTTGTTTACAGCAATGACTCCTGTCCCATTTCCCTATCATACCTGGTTTTAAAATTATTAATAATATTTGCTTCCACAACCTGTTCCTGAAGTGCATTCCATTTTCCCACTACTCTCACGCTAAAGAAAACTTCCTAACATCTCTGTGACTCATCTGAGTTTCCAGCTTCCATTCATGTCCCCTCGTTCTGTTACTATTCCGTGTGAACATTTCGTCTATGTCCACTCTGTCAATCCCTCTGAGTATCTTATACGTTCCTATCATGTCCCCCCTCTCCCTTCTTCTTTCTAGTGTCGTTAGGCACAGTTCCCTCAGGCGCTCCTCATACCCAATCCCTCGTAGCTCTGGGACGAGTCTCGTTGCAAACCCCTAAACCTTTTCCAGTTTCATTATATGCTTCTTCAGATGGGGACTCCATGATGAGGCGGCATACTCTAAGACTGGCCTCATGTAGGCAGTGTAAAGCGCCCTAAATGCCTCCTTACTTAGGTTTCTGAATGATGTTCTAACTTTTGCCAGTGTAGAGTACGCTGCTGTCGTTATCCTATTTATATGTGCCTCAGGAAATAGATTAAGTGTCACGTCCACACCCAGGTCTCTTTCGCGCGTTGTCACAGGTAGGCTGTTCCCCTTCATTGTGTACTGTCCCTTTGGTCTCCTATCTCCTAGTCCCATTTCCATAACTTTTCATTTGCACGTGTTGAATTCAAGTAGCCATTTCTCTGACCATCTCTGCAACCTGTTCAGGTCATCTTGGAGGATCCTGCAATCCTCATCTGTCACAACTCTTCTCATCAACTTTGCGTCATCCGCAAACATCGACATGTAGTACTCTACGCCTATAAACATGTCGTTAACATATACAAGAAATAGAATTGGTCCCAGCACCGATCCTTGTGGTACTCCACTTGTTACTGTTCGCGAGTCCGACTTCTCGCCCCTTACCGTAACTCTTTGGCTGCATCCTGTTAGGTAGTTTCTTGTCCATGCTAGGACCTTTCCCCCCCACCCCCGTCTGGTTCTCGAGTTTGAACAGCAGTCTCATGTGCGGTACTGTATCAAAGGCTTTTTGGCAGTCCAGAAATATGCAGTCTGCCCAACTATCTCTGTCCTGTCTTATCCTCGTTATTTTATCATAGAATTCCAGAAGGTTTGTTAGGCACGATTTCCCTGTCCAGAACCCATGTTGATGTTTGTTCACAAACCTAATGTTCACCAGGTGTGCAACCAGTCGTAACCTAATTATTCTTTCCAGTATTTTACAGGGGATGCTTGTCAGTGATATAGGTCTATAGTTAAGTGCCTCCTCCCTATCACCTTTCTTGAAGATCGGCACGACATTTGCCTTCTTCCAGCAACTGGGCAATTCTCTCGACATAAGTGACTCATTAAAGATCATTGCCAGAGGCACGCTGAGGGCCTGCGCTGCTTCTTTTAGTATCCACGGTGATACTGTGTCTGGCCCAACTGCTTTAGTTGCATCTAGAGTTGTCAACTGCTTCATTACCTCCTCTGGTGTCACCTCTATATCTGATAGTCTTTCATCTAGGGTAACCCCTTTCAACAATGGGAGCTGCTCAGGTTCGGTTGTGAACACTCCATGGAAACTGGCAATCAGTGCCTCACAGATTTCCTTGTCACTTTCAGTATATGCCCCCTCTGTCTTCCTTAGTCTTTTCACTTGGTCGTTCACCGTCATTTTTCTTTTTATATGACTGTGTAGTAACTTAGGCTGTTTTTTCGCTTTGATTGCAATATCGTTCTCATAGTCCCTTTCCGATGTTCGTCTTATGTTAATGTAATCGTTCCTAGCTCTGTTGCATCTGATCCTATTGTCCTCTGTCCTTTGTCTTCTGAACTTCCTCCACTCCCGCCTGCTGGCCATGTTTGCTTCCTGACACTGTCTATTAAACCATGGGTTATTATATTCCTTCTTATTTTTTCCCTTTACTGTTGGTATAAATCTCTCTTCGGCCTCCTGTCATTTCTGTATGACTAGGTCCATCATATCTTGGACTGCTTTTCCTCTAATTTCTTCCTCCCACTGCACTTCACCCAGATAGTCCCTTATCCTCTTATAGTCCCCTTTCTTGTAGTCAGCTCTCCTTTCCCAGATCTCTTGTCCCATGGTCATAAGTTTGAATTCCATCATGTAGTCAAAGACTAGGACACAAAGGTCACTGGCCCCTAGAGGTATTTCATGCTCTAAATTCTCGATATCTTCTACGTTCTGGGTGAAAGTCAGGTCTAATAGGCTCGGTGCATCTCCTCCTCTTTCCCTTGTGTCTTCCTTCACATGTTGTGTTAGGAAATTCCTGTCTATAACATCTACTAATTTTGCTCCCCACGTTTCGTCCCTGCCATGGGGATTCCTTGATTCCCAATTTATCTCTCAATGATTTAGGTCCCTCATGACCAGCAGCTTCGCTCTCATTCTGTGGGCTAGTGTTGCAGCCTTCTTCAGTTCATCTATGCATGCCTTGTTGTTGTCATCATACTCCTGCCTGGGTCTTCTACTGTTTGATGGGGGATTGTAGATTACCAAGATCACAATCTTCCTCCCATCTACTGTCAGAGTTCCATGTATGAAGCTTGTGCACTCATAGGTATCCCAATTTCCCAGGGCTTCAAACTTCCATTTCCGCTTTATTAGGAGTGCCACTCCCCCTCCCTGTCTCTGTTTCCTCTCTTTTCGTATCACCTGGTACCCTTCAGGAAAGATTGCATCTGAGATCATGTTATTAATTTTAGTTTCCACAATTGCAACTATGTCAGGATCTGCCTCACTCACTCTTTCTTTTATCTCTTCTTCTTTATTAGATACCCCATCAGCATTAGTGTACCAAACCTTGAGATTCTTCATGGAAACACTTGTACCAGAGTTCTCCCTTTCTCTGGGGGTCTGGGGGATCTGGGGGGTCTGGGGGGGGGTGACAGGGGGCAGGGGGACCTGGGGGATCTGGGAGGTGTCTGGGGGATGACTGGGGGCGGGGATGATCCGGGGGGTGTCCGGGGGGATCCGGGGGGTGTATGGAGTGTGAAAGAGGTCGGGAGAGGTGCTTGGGGGGCTAATGGGGGCTGAGCTTCTAGGAAGGTAGATAGGAGGGTCTGGGGTAGGGCCTGGGTAGGTAGGTCTGGAATAAGAAGGGCATACTGGGTCTGAAGATTTGGGATACACACACACACACACACACACCGTGTGTGTGTGTGTGTGTGTGTGTAATACAGAGTCATTGCTCCAAACTGTAACTTACATGAAACAGGTTCTATACCGTGAAGGAAAAAGATGCAATGGTTTGAACTAATAATTTTACACTATGTAAAAATAAAACTTTTTTATTTATACAAATACAGCCTAAATGGCCCTCAATTAATGTGGCTTTTGTTGAAGTGTAAATTCGTACATTTTAATCTACTAACAATTGCAATAATGGACTATTGAGCTTATAACTGAATGCATAATTGTTAATGATGTAACAGATTTTTGGGGTTAACTGTCAGGCGCTGTGATCAGGGCTCTCTCCACCAGGGTAACTGCTCCAGAATATTGGCCAAAACACGAAAATCTTTCTGCCTGTTAGGCACATTGGGTCTTGCATACTAGGCCAAGAACTGCGGTTCTGGCTATTAGGCACACTACATTATATTATATATATATATATATATATATATATATATATATATATATATATATATATATATATATATATATATATATATATATATGCGAACAAGCCTGAATGGTCCCCAGGACAATATGCAACTGAAAACTCACACCCCAGAAGTGACTCGAACCCATACTCCCAGAAGCAACGCAACTGGTATGTACAAGACGCCTTAATCCACTTGACCATCACGACCGGACATAATGAGGTGATAGCCGAGGCTATTTGAACCACCCCACCGCCGGCACTCGGATAGTAATCTTGGGCATAGCATTTTACCAAATCACCTCATTCTTTGGGGCACACGTGAGGAACACAAATGCGAACAAGCCTGAATGGTCCCCAGGACAATATGCAACTGAAAACTCACACCCCAGAAGTGACTCGAACCCATACTCCCAGAAGCAACGCAACTGGTATGTACAAGACGCCTTAATCCACTTGACCATCACGACCGGACATAATGAGGTGATAGCCGAGGCTATTTGAACCACCCCACCGCCGGCACTCGGATAGTAATCTTGGGCATAGCATTTTACCAAATCACCTCATTCTTTGGGGCACACGTGAGGAACACAAATGCGAACAAGCCTGAATGGTCCCCAGGACAATATGCAACTGAAAACTCACACCCCAGAAGTGACTCGAACCCATACTCCCAGAAGCAACGCAACTGGTATGTACAAGACGCCTTAATCCACTTGACCATCACGACCGGACATAATGAGGTGATAGCCGAGGCTATTTGAACCACCCCACCGCCGGCACTCGGATAGTAATCTTGGGCATAGCATTTTACCAAATCACCTCATTCTTTGGGGCACACGTGAGGAACACAAATGCGAACAAGCCTGAATGGTCCCCAGGACAATATGCAACTGAAAACTCACACCCCAGAAGTGACTCGAACCCATACTCCCAGAAGCAACGCAACTGGTATGTACAAGACGCCTTAATCCACTTGACCATCACGACCGGACATAATGAGGTGATAGCCGAGGCTATTTGAACCACCCCACCGCCGGCACTCGGATAGTAATCTTGGGCATAGCATTTTACCAAATCACCTCATTCTTTGGGGCACACGTGAGGAACACAAATGCGAACAAGCCTGAATGGTCCCCAGGACAATATGCAACTGAAAACTCACACCCAAGAAGTGACTCGAACCCATACTCCCAGAAGCAACGCAACTGGTATGTACAAGACGCCTTAATCCACTTGACCATCACGACTGGACATAATGAGGTGATAGCCGAGGCTATTTGAACCACCCCACCGCCGGCACTCGGATAGTAATCTTGGGCATAGCATTTTACCAAATCACCTCATTCTTTGGGGCACACGTGAGGAACACAAATACGAACAAGCCTGAATGGTCCCCAGGACAATATGCAACTGAAAACTCACACCCCAGAAGTGACTCGAACCCATACTCCCAGAAGCAACGCAACTGGTATGTACAAGACGCCTTAATCCACTTGACCATCACGACCGGACATAATGAGGTGATAGCCGAGGCTATTTGAACCACCCCACCGCCGGCACTCGGATAGTAATCTTGGGCATAGCATTTTACCAAATCACCTCATTCTTTGGGGCACACGTGAGGAACACAAATGCGAACAAGCCTGAATGGTCCCCAGGACAATATGCAACTGAAAACTCACACCCCAGAAGTGACTCGAACCCATACTCCCAGAAGCAACGCAACTGGTATGTACAAGACGCCTTAATCCACTTGACCATCACGACCGGACATAATGAGGTGATAGCCGAGGCTATTTGAACCACCCCACCGCCGGCACTCGGATAGTAATCTTGGGCATAGCATTTTACCAAATCACCTCATTCTTTGGGGCACACGTGAGGAACACAAATGCGAACAAGCCTGAATGGTCCCCAGGACAATATGCAACTGAAAACTCACACCCCAAAAGTGACTCGAACCCATACTCCCAGAAGCAACGCAACTGGTATGTACAAGACGCCTTAATCCACTTGACCATCACGACCGGACATAATGAGGTGATAGCCGAGGCTATTTGAACCACCCCACCGCCGGCACTCGGATAGTAATCTATCAGTTTTCAGTTGCATATTGTCCTGGGGACCATTCAGGCTTGTTCGCATTTGTGTTCCTCACGTGTGCCCCAAAGAATGAGGTGATTTGGTAAAATGCTATGCCCAAGATTACTATCCGAGTGCCGGCGGTGGGGTGGTTCAAATAGCCTCGGCTATCACCTCATTATGTCCGGTCGTGATGGTCAAGTGGATTAAGGCGTCTTGTACATACCAGTTGCGTTGCTTCTGGGAGTATGGGTTCGAGTCACTTCTGGGGTATGAGTTTTCAGTTATATATATATATATATATATATATATATATATATATATATATATATATATATATATATATAATGTTAAATATATCCGAAAGAGTAAGATTAATGATTCTAACACGAATCTTTTCAATATTTATGTTTTTCTTCACTGTCGACGGATGTTGAAAAATTAACTCTCCGAAGTTCATTTTTACACTTTATAATAGTCTGACGCCTGGGGATGCGTTTCGCAAACAACACCTTACATTTTCAGACAATTTTACCGTGATTGATTGATGAAGATTAAGCCACCCAAGAAGTGGCACTAGCGATTTTACCATCTATAACATCGGATTATATACTCTTTGGGTGAGGTGATGGAGGAATGTTATAACTAAGGGATATTAAATATATCAATGAATAAATGGATCAAGGGGGTATTAGTAAGGCCATTGGATGCTGTGTCTGCGTTGGCTCGGGGTCTTGAAGTGGGTAGAATGTAATTATGTGTTAGCTGGTTGTTGACTGCTGGTCTGGACTTCTTAATATGTAGTGCCTCGCTGACGTCAATTCTCCTGATGTTATTATATCTGTCGATTATTTCAGTGTTGCTTGGCAAGATGTCTCTGGTGATGATCTGGTTGTGTGTGGAGATTACATGTTTCTTGATAGAGCCCTGTTGTTTGTGCATATATATATGTATATGTATATGTATATATATATATATATATATATATATATATATATATATATATATATATATATATATATATATATATATATGTCGTACCTAGTAGCCAGAACGCACTTCTCAGGCTACTATGCAAGGCCCGATTTGCCTAATAAGCCAAGTTTTCCTGAATTAATTGTTTTTCGACTACCTAACCTACCTAACCTAACCTAACTTTTTCGGCTACCTAACCTAACCTATAAAGATAGGTTAGGTCAGGTTAGGTAGGGTTGGTTAGGTTCTGTCATATATCTACGTTAATTTTAACTCAAATAAAAAAAATTGGCCTCGTACATAATGAAATGGGTAGCTTTATCATTTCATAAGAAAAAAATTTAGAGAAAATATATTAATTCAGGAAAACTTGGCTTAATAGGCAAATCGGGCCTTGCATAGTAGGCTGAGAAGTGCGTTCTGGCTACTAGGTACGACATATATATATATATATATATATATATATATATATATATATATATATATATATATATATATATATATATATATATATATATATATATATATATATATATATATATTTGTCGTAGCAGGTATTTGAGCGGCAAGCAGTGAGGGGGCAGTTGGTTGTGTGCTGAAGGTTGAGCAGCAACCTAATACAGTTACTAGAGATGGAGACCTGGTGGAATATTGAAGTGTTATAGGTTGGTAGCAGCCTAGGAGGTTGCACTCCAATATTATTGTTATATATTTTCTTCTATATTTTAATGTAACAAATGTTTGTATGTTACCAGCTGATTGTTGCCCTTATCCTGATGAAGCTTCCTGGATGGTGAGAGAGAGTTCAAATTGGTGGATACAGGTCAGTGACACCACAAAAGGGAGTTAGGAGATCATGCCATAACAAGGAGTGTTGGGATCGGGGGGAGTCACGGCGGCTCGAGTGGGTGTGTACTCATGACAACTAGGCCAGTTGGGAGCCGCTCCCCTGATTAAAGGTGACGCTGAACCCCTCTCCGGGAACGAGACGATTACAGGGTGATCTAACTAATTGCAAGCACTCCAGTGTCCATTGGTGGTCGACTGACGACAGCAGGAGCGTGGTTGCCGTGGTCGGTCATATTTTTTATCAGGGAGTGGTTGGGGTCTCTGTTTGTCAGTAAGCAAGTATCAGTTGGGTTCAATAACCAGTTTTATAACTCCAGTACCCTGATAGTATATATATACATATACATATATGTATGTGTGTATTCACCTAGTTGTACTCACCTAGTTGTACTCACCTAGTTGTGTTTGCGGGGGTTGAGCTCTGGCTCTTTGGTCCCGCCTCTCAACCGTCAATCAACAGGTGTACAGATTCCTGAGCCTATCGGGCTCTGTCATATCTACACTTGAAACTGTGTATGGAGTCAGCCTCCACCACATCACCCCCTAATGCATTCCATTTGTCAACCACTCTGACACTAAAAAAGTTCTTTCTAATATCTCTGTGGCTCATTTGGGCACTCAGTTTCCACCTGTGTCCCCTTGTGCGTGTTCCCCTTGTGTTAAATAGACTGTCTTTATCTACCCTATCAATCCCCTTCAGAATCTTGAATGTGGTGATCATGTCCCCCCTAACTCTTCTGTCTTCCAGCGAAGTGAGGTTTAATTCCCGTAGTCTCTCCTCGTAGCTCATACCTCTCAGCTCGGGTACTAGTCTGGTGGCAAACCTTTGAACCTTTTCCAGTTTAGTCTTATCCTTGACTAGATATGGACTCCATGCTGGGGCTGCATACTCCAGGATTGGCCTGACATATGTGGTATACAAAGTTCTGAATGATTCTTTACACAAGTTTCTGAATGCCGTTCGTATGTTGGCCAGCCTGGCATATGCCGCTGATGTTATCCGCTTGATATGTGCTGCAGGAGACAGGTCTGGCGTGATATCAACCCCCAAGTCTTTTTCCTTCTCTGACTCCTGAAGAATTTCCTCTCCCAGATGATACCTTGTATCTGGCCTCCTGCTCCCTACACCTATCTTCATTACATTACATTTGGTTGGGTTAAACTCTAACAACCATTTGTTCGACCATTCCTTCAGCTTGTCTAGGTCTTCTTGAAGCCTCAAACAGTCCTCTTCTGTTTTAATCCTTCTCATAATTTTAGCATCGTCCGCAAACATTGAGAGAAATGAATCGATACCCTCCGGGAGATCATTTACATATATCAGAAACAAGATAGGACCGAGTACAGAGCCCTGTGGGACTCCACTGGTGACTTCACGCCAATCGGAGGTCTCGCCCCTCACCGTAACTCTCTGCTTCCTATTGCTTAGATACTCCCTTATCCACTGGAGCACCTTACCAGCTACACCTGCCTGTCTCTCCAGCTTATGTACCAGCCTCTTATGCGGTACTGTGTCAAAGGCTTTCCGACAATCCAAGAAAATGCAGTCCGCCCAGCCCTCTCTTTCTTGCTTAATCTGTGTCACCTGATCGTAGTTGTATTCACGTAGTTGTGTTCGCGGTGGTTGAGCTTTGCTCTTTCGGCCCGCCTCTCAACTGTCAATCAACTGTTTACTATTTACTTTTTTTCCACACACACACACACACACACACACACACACACACACACACACACACACACACACACACACACACACACACACACACACCAGGAAGCAGCCCGTGACAGCTGACTAACTCCCAGGTAACTATTTACTGCTAGGTAAGAGGGGCATTCAGGGTGAAAGAAAGTTTGCCCATTTGTTTTTGTCTGGTGCGGGAATCGGACGCGCGCCACAGAATTACGAGATCTGCGCGCTATCCACCAGGCTACTAGGCCCCACTGTGTGTGCGTGTGGGGCCCCGTGGCTCTGACGGGCCACGGGGCTCTGATGGGCCACGTGGCTCTGACGGGCCACGTGGCTCTGATGGGCCATGTAGCCCCTTGTGTGTGTGTGTGTGTGTGTGTGTGTGTGTGTGTGTGTGTGTGTGTGTGTGTGTGTGTGTGTGTGTGTGTGTGTGTTATTGGTAAATTTCTTTCCTCACGTTTAAAACAACATTCATATGCTATTCGTACAGCCCAGCACTCCAGTGCCTTGTATTTACTTTCCAGTTTATGTGATCATTCCATCGACTTCAGAGGGGCGAAATGTATTGTTAAAAGTAAGGGTTTTGTTGAAGAAAACGTGATTGAGTCCGCTCAGATCAAACAATGTAACAACAGCCTTAGTGTGAGCCCTGACATGTACAAATTATATCCCCATATAAGCTTCAATATAACACGTCTATACAATTTAGCACGTATATATTATATAGCATCCATTTAACTTGTGTTTATTTATATATTTCCATCCGGCGGCACTTATATATTATGAGGTAGGGTCTATAGAGGTGGTAAGCCACCAGAACATATACTGTAGTCCGGGAGTGTGTTGACACTGGAGTATATACTGGGAGAAGCGGGGTATATGGCTCACACTGTGTACCTCCCCCAGACGACGGGTCCACGTGGTAACAATACTGTAATTGTCCTCCTGGGAATGGTCTTGACGCCGTGTCCTCCCTGCCCGCCAACACTGTTATTCTCGCACCTATCTTGTGGCTCTGATGGGCCACGGGGCTCTGACGGGCCACGGGGCTCTGACGGGCCACGTGGCTCTGACGGGCCACGTGGCTCTGACGGGCCACGTGGCTCTGACGGGCCACGTGGCTCTGACGGGCCACGTGGCTCTGATGGGCCACGTGGCTCTGATGGGCCACGTGGCTCTGACGGGCCACGTGGCTCTGACGGGCCACGTGGCTCTGATGGGCCACGTGGCTCTGATGGGCCACGTGGCTCTGATGGGCCACGTGGCTCTGACGGGCCACGGGGCTCTGATGGGCCACGTGGCTCTAATGGGCCACGTGGCTCTGATGGGCCATGTAGCCCCTTGTCTGTGTGTCCGTGTGTGTGATCAGGACACTGGATACACCAATGACTGTGTCACGGGCCGTCTGTATGTATCCAAGCTTCTGAATGTCTCGGGTGCGTGTTTATCACTGGGCTGCCGATGTGTCATGGGAGTGAGTTATGAGTGTCGTGTGTGTGTCACAGGACGTATGTGTCATGCGGCATCAATGGGTTTTAGAGCACATATCATGGGATATCAATGTGTCAAGGGGACATATGTGTGTCACGTCACATCTGCGTCATAGGGCATTAATGTTGCTAGATGTCCTGGAGACCTGTGTGTCACGATGCCTGTGTCATGCGTCGTGTATGTGTTCTGAGGCGTGTATGTCATGGGTCGCGCACGTGTCATCCATCTCTATAACCATTCATCCATCCATTTATCAGTCAAAGTCAAGTCACAGCAAAGAGGGAAGGGAATTATCAGGGAAAGGCGCCAAGCCATTACGACTATATAGCACTGGAAAGGGATTAGGATTTCGATTTGGGATGGGATTGGGGGGGGGGGAACGAATGGTGCCCAACCACTTGGACGGTCAGGGATTAAACGCCGACCCAGGGCAGATAGCAGTGACCCAGGGCAGCTAGCAGTGACCCAGGGCAGCTAGCAGTGACCTAGGGCAGCTAGCAGTGATCCAGGGCAGCTAGCAGTGATCCAGGGCAGCTAGCAGTGACCCAGGGCAGCTAGCAGTGACCCAGGGCAGCTAGCAGTGACCCAGGGCAGCTAGCAGTGACCCAGGGCAGCTAGCAGTGACCCAGGGCAGCTAGCAGTGACCCAGGGCAGCTAGCAGTGACCCTGGGCAGCTAGCAGTGACCCAGGGCAGCTAGCAGTGACCCAGGGCAGCTAGCAATGACCCAGGGCAGCTAGCAGTGACCCAAGGCAGCTAGCAGTGACCCAGGGCAGCTAGCAGTGACCTAGGGCAGATAGCAGTGATCCAGGGCAGCTAGCAATGACCCAGGGCAGCTAGCAGTGACCCAGGGCAGCTAGCAATAACCCAGGGCAGCTAGCAGTGACCCAGGGCAGCTAGCAGTGACCCAGGGCAGCTAGCAGTGACCCAGGGCAGCTAGCAGTGACCCAGGGCAGCTAGCAGTGACCCAGGGCAGCTAGCAATGACCCAGGGCAGCTAGCAGTGACCCAGGGAAGCTAGCAGTGATCCAGGGCAGCTAGCAGTGACCCGGGGCAGCTAGCAGTGACCCAGGGCAGCTAGCAGTGACCCAGGGCAGCTAGCAGTGGCCAAGGGCAGCTAGCAGTGACCCAGGGCAGCTAGCAGTGACCCAGGGCAGCTAGCAGTGACCCAGGGCAGCTAGCAGTGATCCAGGGCAGCTAGCAGTGACCCAGGGCAGCTAGCAGTGACCCAAGGCAGCTAGCAGTGATCCAGGGCAGCTAGCAGTGACCCAGGGCAGCTAGCAGGGACCCAGGGCAGCTAGCAGTGATCCAGGGCAGCTAGCAGTGACCCAGGGCAGCTAGCAGTGATGCAGGGCAGCTAGCAGTGACCCAGGGCATCTAGCAGTGACCCAGGGCAGCTGGCAGTGACCCAGGGCAGCTAGCAGGGACCCAGGGCAGCTAGCAGTGACCTTGGACAGCTAGCAGTGACCCAGGGCAGCTAGCAGTGACCCAGGGCAGTTAGCAGTGACCCAGGGCACCTAGCAGTGACCCAAGGCAGCTAGCAGTAACCCAGCGCAGCTAGCAGTGACCCAGGGCAGCTAGCAGTGACCCAGGGCAGCTGGCAGTGACCCAGGGCAGCATGCAGTGACCTTGGACAGCTAGCAGTGACCCAGGGTAGCTAGCAGTGACCCAGGGCAGCTAGCAGGGACCCAGGGCAGCTAGCAGTGACCCAGGGCAGCTAACAGTGACCCCAGGCAGCTAGCAGTGACCAAAAGCAGCTAGCAGTGACCCGGGACAGCTAGCAGTGACCCAGGGCAGCTAGCAGTGACCCAAAGCAGCTAGCAGTGACCCAGGGCACCTAGCAGTGACCCCGGGAAGCTAGCAGTGATCCAAAGCAGCTAGCAGTGACCCGGGACAGCTAGCAGTGACCCGGGACAGCTAGCAGTGACCCGGGATAGCTAGCAGTGGCCCGGGACAGCTAGCAGTGATCCGGGACAGCTAGCAGTGACCCGGGACAGCTAGCAGTGACCCAGGGCAGCTAGCAGTGACCCAGGGCAGCTAGCAGTGACCCAGGGCAGCTAGCAGTGACCCAGGGCAGCTAGCAGTGACCCAGGGCAGCTAGCAGTGACCCAGGGCAGCTAGCAGTGACCCAGGGCAGCTGGCAGTGACCCCAGGGCAGCTAGCAGTGACCCAGGGCAACTAGCAGTGACCTAGGGCAGCTAGTAGTGACTAGGGAAAGCTAGCAGTGACCCCAGGGAAGCTAGCAGTGACTCAGGGCAGCTGGTAGTGACCCCAGGGCAGCTAGCAGTGACCCAGGGAAACTAGCAGTGACCTGGGACAGCTAGCAGTGATACCAGGGCAGCTAGCAGTGACCAAGGGCAACTAGCAGTGTCCCAGGGCAGCTAGCAGTGACCCAGGGAAGCTAGCAGTGGCCCAGGGCCGCTAGCAGTGACGCAGGGCAGCTAGCAGTGACCCAGGGCAGTTAGCAGTGACCCAGGGCAGCTATCAGTGACCCAGGGCCGCTAGCAGTGACGCAGGGCAGCTAGCAGTGACCCAGGGCAGCTAACAGTGACCCAGAGCAGCTAGCAGTGACCCAGGGCAGCTAGCAGTGACCAGGGACAGCTAGTAGTGACCCAGGGCAGCTAGCAGTGACCCAGGTTAGCTAGCAGTGACCCGGGACAGCTAGCAGTGACCCAGGGACAGCTAGCAGTGACCCAGGGCAGCTAGCAGTGACCCGGTAGAGCTAGCAGTGACCCAGGGCAGCTAGCAGTGACCCAGGTTAGCTAGCAGTGACCCGGGACAGCTAGCAGTGACCCAGGGCAGCTAGCAGTGACCCAGGGCAGCTAGTAGTGACCCAGGGCAGCTAGCAGTGACCCGGTAGAGCTAGCAGTGACCCAGAGACAGCTAGCAGTGACCCAGGGCAGCTAGCATTGACCCAGGGCAGCTAGCAGTGACCCAGGGTAGCTAACAGTGACCCAGAGCAGCTAGCAGTGACCCAGGGCAGCTAGCAGTGACACAGGGCAGCTAGTAGTGATCCAGGGCAGCTAGCAGTGACCCAGGGCAGCTAGCAATGACCTAGGGCAGCTAGCAGTGACCCAGGGCAGCTAGCAGTGACCCAGGGCAGCTAGCAGTGACCCAGGGCAGCTAGCAGTGACCCAGGGCAGCTAACAGTGACCCAGGGCAGCTAGCAGGGACCCAGGGCACCTAGCAGTGACCCAGGGCAGCTAGCAGTGACCCAGGGCAGCTAGCAGTGACCCAGGGCAGCTAACAGTGACCCAGGGCAGCTAACAGTGACCCAGGGCACCTAGCAGTGACCCAGGGCAGCTAGCAGTGACCCAGGGCAGCTAGCAGTGATCCAGGGCAGCTAGCAGTGACCTAGGGCAGCTAGCAGTGACTCAGGACAGCTAGCAGTGACCCAGGGCAGCTAGCAGTGACCCAGGGCAGCTAACAGTGACCCAGGGCAGCTAACAGTGACCCAGGGCAGCTAGCAGTGACCCAGGGCGCCTAGCAGTGACCCAGGGCAGCTAGCAGTGACCAGGGCAGCTAGCAGTGATCCAGGGCAGCTAGCAGTGACCCAGGGCAGCTAACAGTGACCTAGGGCAGCTAGCAGTGACCCAGGGCATTAAACCTCAGTACACCCCGGTACCCATTGTTGCACAGCCCCGCTCAGTACACCCCGGTACCTATTGTTGCACAGCCACGCTCAGTAAACCCCGGTACCTAGTGTTGCACAGCCACGCTCAGTACACCCCGGTACCTGACCTATTGTTGCACAGCCCCGCTCAGTACACCCCGGTACCTATTGTTGCACAGCCACGATCAGTACACCCCGGTACCTAGTGTTGCCCAGCCACGTTCAGTACACCCCGGTACCTATTGTTGGACAGCCTCGCTCAGTACACCCCGGTACCTAGTGTTGCACAACACCGCTCAGTACACCCCAGTACCTAGTGTTACACAGCCACGCTCAGTACACCCCGGTACCTAGTGTTGCACAGCCACGCTCAGTACACCCCGGTACCTAGTGTTGCACAGCCACGCTCAGTACACCCCGGTACTTAGTGTTGCACAGCCACGCTCAGTACACCCCGGTACCTAGTGTTGCACAGCCCCGCTCAGTACACCCCGGTACCTAGTGTTGCACAGCCCCGCTCAGTACACCCCGGTACCTAGTGTTGCACAGGCCCGCTCAGTACACCCCGGTACCTAGTGTTGCACAGCCACGCTCAGTACACCCCGGTACCTAGTGTTGCACAGGCCCGCTCAGTACACCCCGGTACCTAGTGTTGCACAGCCCCGCTTAGTACACCCCGGTGCCTAGTGTTGCACAGCCCCGCTCAGTACACCCCGGTACCTAGTGTTGCACAGCCCCGCTCAGTACACCCCGGTACCTAGTGTTATACAACCCCGCTCAGTACACCCCTGTACCTAGTGCTGCACAGCACCGCTCAGTACACCCCGGTACCAAGTGTTGCACAGCCCCGCTCAGTACACCCCTGTACCTAGTGCTGCACAGCCCCGCTCAGTACACCCCGGTACCTAGTGTTGCACAGCCACGCTCAGTACACCCCGGTACCTAGTGTTGCACAGGCCCGCTCAGTACACCCCGGTACCTAGTGTTGCAAAGCCACGCTCAGTACACCCCGGTACTTAGTGTTGCACAGCCACGCTCAGTACACCCCGGTACCTAGTGTTGCACAGGCCCGCTCAGTACACCCCGGTACCTAGTGTTGCACAGCCCCGCTTAGTACACCCCGGTGCCAAGTGTTGCACAGCCCCGCTCAGTACACCCCGGTACCTAGTGTTGCACAGCCCCGCTCAGTACACCCCGGTACCTAGTGTTATACAACCCCGCTCAGTACACCCCTGTACCTAGTGCTGCACAGCCCCGCTCAGTACACCCCGGTACCAAGTGTTGCACAGCCCCGCTCAGTACACCCCTGTACCTAGTGCTGCACAGCCCCGCTCAGTACACCCCGGTACCTAGTGTTGCACAGCCCCGCTCAGTACACCCCGGTACCTAGTGTTGCACAGCCCCGCTCAGTACACCCCGGTACCTAGTGTTGCACAGCCCCGCTCAGTACACCCCGGTACCTAGTGTTGCACAGCCCCGCTCAGTACACCCCGGTACCTAGTGTTGCACCGCCCCGCTCAGTACACCCCGGTACCTAGTGTTACACAGCCCCGCTCAGTACACCACGGTACCTAGTGTTGCACAGCTCCGCTTAGTACACCCCGGTACCTAGTGTTGCACAGCCCCGCTCAGTACACCCCGGTACCTAGTGTTGCACAGCCCCGCTCAGTACACCACGGTACCTAGTGTTACACAGCCCCGCACAGTACACCCCGGTACCAAGTGTTGCACAGCCCCGCTCAGTACACCCCGGTACCTAGTGTTGCACAGCCCCGCTCAGTATACCCCTGTACCTAGTGTTGCACAGCCCCGCTCAGTACACCCCGGTACCTAGTGTTGGACAGCCTCGCTCAGTACACCCCGGTACCAAGTGTTGCACAGCCCCACTCAGTACACCCCTGTACCTAGTGCTGCACAACCCCGCTCAGTACACCCCGGTACCTAGTGTTGCACAGCCCCGCTCAGTACACCCCGGTACCTAGTGTTGCACAGCCCCGCTCAGTACACCACGGTACCTAGTGTTACACAGCCCCGCTCAGTACACCCCGGTACCAAGTGTTGCACAGCCCCGCTCAGTACACCCCGGTACCTAGTGTTGCACAGCCCCGCTCAGTATACCCCTGTACCTAGTGTTGCACAGCCCCGCTCAGTACACCCCGGTACCTAGTGTTACACAGCCCCGCTCAGTACACCACGGTACCTAGTGTTGCACAGCCCCGCTTAGTACACCCCGGTACCTAGTGTTGCACAGCCCCGCTCAGTACACCCCGGTACCTAGTGCTGCACAGCCCCGCTCAGTACACCCCGGTACCTAGTGTTGCACAGCCACGCTCAGTACACCCCGGTACCTATTGTTGCACAGCCCCGCTCAGTACACCCCGGTACCTAGTGTTGCACAGCAACGCTCAGTACACCCCGGTACCTATTGTTACACAGCCACGCTCAGTACACCCCGGTAACTAGTGTTGCACAGCCCCGCTCAGTACACCCCGTACCTAGTGTTGCACAGCCACGCTCAGTACACCCCGGTACCTATTGTTGCACAGCCACGCTCAGTACACCCCGGTACCTAGTGTTACACAGCCCCGCTCAGTACACCCCGGTACCTAGTGTTGTACAGCCACGCTCAGTACACCCCGGTACCTAGTGTTGCACAGCCACGCTCAGTACACCCCGGTACCTAGTGTTACATAGCCCCGCTCAGTACACCCCGGTGCCTAGTGTTACATAGCCCCTCTCAGTACACCCCGGTACCTAGTGTTGCACAACACCGCTCAGTACACCCCGGTACCTAGTGTTGCACAGCCACGCTCAGTACACCCTGGTACCTAGTGGTGCACAGCCACGCTCAGTACACCCCGGTACCTAGTGTTGCAAAGGCCCGCTCAGTACACCCCGGTACCTAGTGTTGCACAGCACCGCTCAGAACACCCCGGTACCTAGTGTTGCACAGCCCCGCTCAGTACACCCCGGTACCTAGTGGTGCACAGCCACGCTCAGTACACCCCGGTACCTAGTGTTGCAAAGGCCCGCTCAGTACACCCCGGTACCTAGTGTTGCACAGCACCGCTCAGTACACCCCGGTACGTAGTGTTGCACAGCACCGCTCAGTACACCCCTGTACCAAGTGTTACACAGCCCCGCTCAGTACACCCCGGTACCTAGTGTTGCACAGCCCCGCTCAGTACACCCCGAAACCTAGTGTTGCACAGCACCGCTCAGTACACCCCGGTACGTAGTGTTGCACAGCACCGCTCAGTACACCCCGGTACCTAGTGTTGCACAACACCGCTCAGTACACCCCGGTACCTAGTGTTGCACAACACCGCTCAGTACACCCCGGTACCTAGTGTTGCACAGCCCCGCTCAGTACACCCCGGTACCTAGTGTTGCACAGCCCCGCTCAGTACACCCCGGTACCTAGTGTTGCACAGCCCCGCTCAGTACACCCAGGTACCTAGTGTTGCACAGCACCGCTCAGTACACCCCGGTACCTAGTGCTGCACAGCCCCGCTCAGTACACCCCGGTACCTAGTATTGCACAGCACCGCTCAGTACACCCCGGTACCTAATGGTGCACAGCCCCGCTCAGTACACCCCGGTACCTAGTATTGCACAGCACCGCTCAGTACACCCCGGTACCTAGTGGTGCACAGCCCCGCTCAGTACACCCCGGTACCCAGTGTTGCACAGCCCCGCTCAGTACACCCCGGTACCCAGAGTTGCACAGCCCCGCTCAGTACACCCCGGTACCTAGTGTTACACAGCCCCGCTCAGTACACCCCGGTACCTAGTGTTGCACAGCCACGCTCAGTACACCCCGGTACCTAGTGTTACACAGCACCGCTCAGTACACCCCGGTACCTAGTGTTACACAGCCCCGCTCAGTACACCCCGGTACCTAGTGTTGCACAGCCACGCTCAGTACACCCCGGTACCTAGTGTTGCACAACACCCTGCAGTATTGCTCAACAGTTCACCACAAACCTCCACCAGTAGCGTCCTCCCTTCACTCCTAACTGGTGATCCGTGTTCACCAATAGCTGCACAACTGCGGTCGTCGCTCCTCCTAGTTCATGTCGGGTGCTGCTCCCTCTCTCACCTTCATCCTCACACACCAATAACAGTTTTACCCCTCATCCCATTTTCTATATTTACAGTTAAACGGCGCCTTGCTCGGGAACTTTGGTATTTTCCCTCAATTATTGTCATATGCTTTTAAATGTTTCGAGTTTCCATGATTATAGCTGAACCATGAAGTACCGCAGGGTACCATACAGTAACCCAGGGTACCATACAGTAACCCAGGGCACCATACAGTAACCCAGGGTACCATGCAGTACCCCAGGGTACCACACAGTACCCCAGGGTACCATACAGTAACCCAGGGCACCATACAGTAACCCAGGGTACCATGCAGTAACCCAGGGTACCATACAGTAACCCAGGGTACCATGCAGTAACCCAGGGTACCATGCAGTAACCCAGGGCACCATACAGTAACCCAGGGTACCATGCAGTAACCCAGGGTACCATACAGTAACCCAGGGTACCATGCAGTAACCCAGGGTACCATGCAGTAACCCAGGGTACCATACAGTAACCCAGGGTACCATGCAGTAACCCAGGGTACCATGCAGTAACCCAGGGTACCATACAGTAACCCAGGGTACCATGCAGTAACCCAGGGTACCATGCAGTAACCCAGGGTACCATGCAGTAACCCAGGGTACCATGCAGTAACCCAGGGTACCACACAGTACCCCAGGGTACCACACAGTACCCCAGGGTACCATACAGTAACCCAGAGCACCATACAGTAACCCAGGGTACCATGCAGTAACCCAGGGTACCATACAGTAACCCAGGGTACCATACAGTAACCCAGGGTACCATACAGTAACCCAGGGTACCACACAGTACCCCAGGGTACCATACAGTAACCCAGGGCACCATACAGTAACCCAGGGTACCATGCAGTAACCCAGGGTACCATACAGTAACCCAGGGTACCATGCAGTAACCCAGGGTACCACACAGTAACCCAGGGTACCATACAGTAACCCAGGGTACCATGCAGTAACCCAGGGTACCACACAGTAACCCAGGGTACCATGCAGTAACCCAGGGTACCATGCAGTATCCCAGGGTACCATACAGTAACCCAGGGTACCATACAGTAACCCAGGGTACCATACAGTAACCCAGGGTACCATGCAGTAACCCAGGGTACCATACAGTAACCCAGGGTACCATGCAGTAACCCAGGGTACCACACAGTAACCCAGGGTACCATGCAGTAACCCAGGGTACCATGCAGTAACCCAGGGTACCATGCAGTAACCCAGGGTACCATACAGTAACCCAGGGCACCATACAGTAACCCAGGGTACCATGCAGTAACCCAGGGTACCATACAGTAACCCAGGGTACCATACAGTAACCCAGGGTACCACACAGTAACCCAGGGTACCACACAGTAACCCAGGGTACCACACAGTACCCCAGGGTACCATGCAGTAACCCAGGGTACCACACAGTACCCCAGGGTACCACACAGTACCCCAGGGTACCATGCAGTAACCCAGGGTACCATGCAGTAACCCAGGGTACCATGCAGTAACCCAGGGTACCATGCAGTAACCCAGGGCACCATACAGTAACCCAGGGTACCATGCAGTAACCCAGGGTACCATGCAGTAACCCAGGGTACCACACAGTAACCCAGGGTACCATGCAGTAACCCAGGGTACCACACAGTACCCCAGGGTACCACACAGTACCCCAGGGTACCATGCAGTAACCCAGAGTACCATGCAGTAACCCAGGGAACCATGCAGTAACCCAGGGTACCATGCAGTAACCCAGGGTACCATACAGTAACCAAGGGAACCATACAGTAACCCAGGGTACCATGCAGTAACCCAGGGTACCATACAGTAACCCAGGGTACCATACAGTAACCCAGGGTACCACACAGTAACCCAGGGTACCACACAGTAACCCAGGGTACCACACAGTACCCCAGGGTACCATGCAGTAACCCAGGGTACCACACAGTACCCCAGGGTACCACACAGTACCCCAGGGTACCATGCAGTAACCCAGGGTACCATGCAGTAACCCAGGGTACCATGCAGTAACCCAGGGTACCATGCAGTAACCCTGGGCACCATACAGTAACCCAGGGTACCATGCAGTAACCCAGGGTACCATGCAGTAACCCAGGGTACCACACAGTAACCCAGGGTACCATGCAGTAACCCAGGGTACCACACAGTACCCCAGGGTACCACACAGTACCCCAGGGTACCATGCAGTAACCCAGAGTACCATGCAGTAACCCAGGGTACCATGCAGTAACCCAGGGTACCATGCAGTAACCCAGGGTACCATACAGTAACCCAGGGTACCATGCAGTAACCCAGGGTACCATGCAGTAACCCAGGGTACCATGCAGTAACCCAGGGTACCATGCAGTAACCCAGGGTACCATGCAGTAACCCAGGGTACCACGCAGTAACCCAGGGTACCATGCAGTAACCCAGAGTACCATGCAGTAACCCAGGGCACCATACAGTAACCCAGGGTACCATGCAGTAACCCAGGGTACCATGCAGTAACCCAGGGTACCATGCAGTAACCCAGGGTACCACACAGTAACCCAGGGTACCATGCAGTATCCCAGGGTACCACACAGTAACCCAGGGTACCACACAGTAACCCAGGGTACCATGCAGTATCCCAGGGTACCACACAGTAACCCAGGGTACCACACAGTAACCCAGGGTACCACACAGTAACCCAGGGTACCATGCAGTATCCCAGGGTACCACACAGTAACCCAGGGTACCACACAGTAACCCAGGGTACCATGCAGTATCCCAGGGTACCATACAGTAACCCAGGGTACCATACAGTAACCCAGGGTACCACACAGTAACCCAGGGTACCACACAGTAACCCAGGGTACCACACAGTAAGCCAGGGTACCACACACTAACCCAGGGTACCATACAGTAACCCAGGGTACCAAGACTAACCCTGGGTACCAAGAGTAATCCAGGGTACCACACAGTAACCCAGGGTACCACACAGTAACCCAGGGTACCACACAGTAACCCAGGGTACCATACAGTAACCCAGGGTACCACACAGTAACCCAGGGTACCACACACTGACCCAGGGTACCATACAGTAACCCAGGGTACCAAGAGTAACCCAGGGTACCAAGAGTAACCCAGGGTACCATACAGTAACCCTGGGTATCACGAGTAATCCAGGGTACCATACAGTAACCCTGGGTACCATACAGTAACCCTGGGTACCATACAGTAACCCTGGGTACCATACAGTAACCCTGGGTACCACACAGTAACCCCAGGGTACCACACAGTAACCCAGGGTACCACACAGTAACCCCAGGGTACCACACAGTAACCCCAGGGTACCACACAGTAACCCAGGGTACCACACAGTAACCCCAGGGTACCACACAGTAACCCCAGGGTACCACACAGTAACCCTGGGTACCACACAGTAACCCAGGGTACCAAGAGCAACCCCAGGGTACCACGGGACACTGGAACATCATTAAAACATTACACACTTCTGGATATTTTTGACCCAGACTATAGCTGTAGACGACAGGTTACCAACAGTGACCTCTCGCCTACAACAGTGTCCTCTCGCCCACAACAGTGTCACCAACAGTGTCACCAACAGTGCCGCCTACAACAGTGTCGCCCACAACAGCGTCACCAACAGTGTCGCCTACAACAGTGTCGCCCACAACAGCGTCACCAACAGTGTCGCCCACAACAGCGTCACCAACAGTGTCGCCTACAACAGTGTCGCCCACAACAGTGTCGCCCACAGCAGTGTCGCCCACAACAGTGTCGCCTACAACAGTGTCGCCTACAACAGTGTTGCCTACAACAGTGTTGCCCACATCAGCGTCACCAACAGTGTCGCCTACAACAGTGTCACCTACAACAGTGTCGCCCACAACAGTGTCGCCCACAACAGCGTCACCAACAGTGTCGCCCACAACAGTGTCACCTACAACAGTGTCGCCTACAACAGTGTCGCCCACAACAGCGTCACCAACAGTGTCGCCTACAACAGTGTCGCTTACAACAGTGTCACCTACAACAGTGTCGCCCACAACAGTGTCGCCTACAACAGTGTCGCCCACAACAGTGTCGCCCACAACAGTGTCGCCCACAACAGTGTCGCCCACAACAGTGTCGCCCACAACAGTGTCACCTACAACAGTGTCGCCTACAACAGTGTCGCCCACAACAGCGTCACCAACAGTGTCGCCTACAACAGTGTCGCCCACAACAGTGTCGCCCACAACAGTGTCGCCCACAACAGTGTCGCCCACAACAGCGTCACCAACAGTGTCGCCTACAACAGTGTCGCCCACAACAGTGTCGCCCACAACAGTGTCGCCCACAACAGTGTCGCCCACAACAGTGTCGCCTACAACAGTGTCGCCCACAACAGTGTCGCCCACAACAGTGTCGCCAAAAACAGTGTCGCCTACAACAGTGTCGCCTACAACAGTGTCGCCTACAACAGTGTCGCCTACAACAGTGTCGCCCACAACAGTGTCGCCTACAACAGTGTCGCCCACAACAGTGTCGCCCACAACAGCGTCACCTACAACAGTGTCACCTACAACAGTGTCGCCTACAACAGTGTCGCCCACAACAGTGTCGCCCACAACAGTGTCGCCCACAACAGTGTCGCCCACAAAAGTGTCGCCCACAACAGTGTCGCCCACAACAGTGTCGCCCACAACAGTGTCGCCCACAACAGTGTCGCCTACAACAGTGTCGCCCACAACAGTGTCACCTACAACAGTGTCGCCCACAACAGTGTCGCCTACAACAGTGTGGCCCACAACAGTGTGGCCCACAACAGTGTCGCCTACAACAGTGTCGCCTACAACAGTGTCGCCCACAACAGTGTCGCCTACAACAGTTTCGCCCACAACAGCGTCACCAACAGTGTCACCTACAACAGTGTCGCCTACAACAGTGTCGCCCACAACAGTGTCGCCCACAAAAGTGTCGCCTACAACAGTGTCGCCCACAACAGTGTCGCACACAACAGCGTCACCTACAACAGTGTCGCCTACAACAGTGTCGCCTACAACAGTGTCACCCACAACAGTGTCGCCCACAACAGTGTCGCCTACAACAGTGTCGCCTACAACAGTGTCACATACAACAGTGTCGCCTACAACAGTGTCGCCCACAACAGTGTCGCCTACAACAGTGTCGCCCACAACAGTGTCGCCCACAACAGTGTCGCCTACAACAGTGTTGCCTACAACAGTGTCACCAACAGTGTCACCTACAACAGTGTCGCCTACAACAGTGTCGCCCACAACAGTGTCGCCCACAAAAGTGTCGCCTACAACAGTGTCGCCCACAACAGTGTCGCCCACAACAGCGTCACCTACAACAGTGTCGCCTACAACAGTGTCGCCTACAACAGTGTCACCCACAACAGTGTCGCCCACAACAGTGTCGCCTACAACAGTGTCGCCTACAACAGTGTCACATACAACAGTGTCGCCTACAACAGTGTCGCCCACAACAGTGTCGCCTACAACAGTGTCGCCCACAACAGTGTCACCCACAACAGTGTCGCCCACAACAGTGTCGCCTACAACAGTGTTGCCTACAACAGTGTCACCAACAGTGTCACCTACAACAGTGTCGCCTACAACAGTGTCGCCCACAACAGTGTCGCCTACAACAGTGTCGCCCACGACAGTGTCGCCCACAACACCGACAGTGTCGCCCACAACAGTGTCGCCCACAACAGTGTCGCCTACAACAGTGTCGCCCTACAACAGTGTCACATACAACAGTGTCGCCTACAACAGTGTCGCCCACAACAGTGTCGCCTACAACAGTGTCGCCCACAACAGTGTCACCCACAACAGTGTCGCCCACAACAGTGTCGCCTACAACAGTGTTGCCTACAACAGTGTCACCAACAGTGTCACCTACAACAGTGTCGCCTACAACAGTGTCGCCCACAACAGTGTCGCCTACAACAGTGTCGCCCACGACAGTGTCGCCCACAACAACGACAGTGTCGCCCACAACAGTGTCGCCCACAACAGTGTCGCCTACAACAGTGTCGCCCACAACAGCGTCACCAACAGTGTCGCCTACAACAGTGTCGCCTACAACAGTGTCGCCTACAACAGTGTCGCCTACAACAGTGTCGCCCACAACAGTGTCGCCCACAACAGCGTCGCCTACAACAGTGTCGCCTACAACAGTGTCGCCCACAACAGTGTCGCCCACAACAGTGTCGCCTACAACAGTGTCGCCCACAACAGCGTCACCAACAGTGTCGCCTACAACAGTGTCGCCTTCAACAGTGTCGCCTACAACAGTGTCGCCCACAACAGTGTCGCCCACAATAGTGTCACCTACAACAGTGTCGCCCACAACAGTGTCGCTTACAACAGTGTCGCCTACAACAGTGTCGCCTACAACAGTGTCGCCCACAACAGCGTCACCAACAGTGTCGCCTACAACAGTGTCGCCTACAACAGTGTCGCCTACAACAGTGTCGCCCACAACAGCGTCACCAACAGTGTCGCCTACAACAGTGTCGCCTACAACAGTGTCACCTACATCAGTGTCACCTACAACAGTGTCGCCTACAACAGTGTCACCTACAACAGTGTCGCCTACAACAGTGTCACCTACAACAGTGTCGCCTACAACAGTGTCACCTACAACAGTGACGCCTACAACAGTGTCCCCCACAACAGTGTCGCCTACAACAGTGTCGCCCACAACAGTGTCGCCTACAACAGTGTCGCCCACAACAGTGTCGCCTACAACAGTGTCGCCCACAACAGTGTCGCCTACAACAGTGTCGACAACAACAGTGTCGAATACAACAGTGTCGCCTACAACAGTGTCGCCCACAACAGTGTCGCCCAAAACAGCGTCACCGACAGTGTCGCCTACAACAGTGTCGCCCACAACAGTGTCGCCTACAACAGTGTCGCCTACAACAGTGTCGCCTACAACAGTGTCGCCTACAACAGTGTCACCTACAACAGTGTCGCCTACAACAGTGTCGCCCACAACAGTGTCACCTACAACAGTGTCGCCCACAACAGTGTCGCCGACACCAGTGTCGCCCACAACAGTGTCGCCCACAACAGCGTCACCAACAGTGCCGCCTACAACAGTGTCGCCCACAACAGTGTCGCCCACAACAGTGTCGCCTACAACAGAGTCGCCTACAACAGTGTCGCCCACAACAGTGTCGCCTACAACAGTGTCGCCCACAACAGTGTCGCCCACAACAGTGTCGCCCACAACAGCGTCACCAACAGTGTCGCCTACAACAGTGTCGCCCACAACAGTGTCGCCCACAACAGTGTCGCCCACAACAGTGTCGCCCACAACAGTGTCGCCTACAACAGTGTCGCCTACAACAGTGTCGCCTACAACAGTGTCGCCTACAACAGTGTCGCCCACAACAGTGTCGCCCACAACAGTGTCGCCTACAACAGTGTCGCTTACAACAGTGTCGCCTACAACAGTGTCGCCTACAACAGTGTCGCCTACAACAGTGTCGCCTACAACAGTGTCGCCTACAACAATGTTGCCCACAACAGTGTCGCCCACAACAGTGTCGCCCACAACAGCGTCACCAACAGTGTCGCCTACAACAGTGTCGCCCACAACAGTGTCGCCCACAACAGTGTCGCCCACAACAGTGTCGCCTACAACAGTTTCGCCTACAACAGTGTCACCTACAACAGTGTCGCCTACAAGTGTCGCCTACAACAGTGTCGCCTACAACAGTGTCGCCTACAACAATGTCGCCTACAACAGTGTCGCCCAAAACAGTGTCGCCTACAACAGTGTCGCCCACAACAGTGTTGCCTACAACAGTGTCGCCTACAACAATGTCGCCTACAACAGTGTCGCCCACAACAGTGTCGCCTACAACAGTGTCGCCCACAACAGTGTCGCCCACAACAGTGTCGCCTACAACAGTGTCACCTACAACAGTGTCGCCTACAACAGTGTCACCTACAACAGTGTCACCTACAACAGTGACCAGCACTGTTGATCTTTCGTCCTGACGCGAGTCTAATGTGAAAATAACGAACCAAGTTACAAAAAAGTTTAACATGTAAATAATATATTTTCTGAGGTATGACTGAGTCAAGATATTCTTCCACTACATATCTAATATCATTCTATTAATATAAATCAGTTTTAAACGCGAACTTCATCAAGTTTCCATTTACTTTCTACAATTAAAAAACGATGGGTCTTATTTAGAAAAATTAACACACATTTACAATAATTACTTTGAAAAAAAATCAAAATCAGCATTTACACGTGTTTTCAACAATTTCGTAAAACATTCATATCTTCTACACACGATACCAACTGCCTTTGATAGAAGGAAAATGCCATCATGTGATTTTGATGACTTTGAATATGAATGCAAAGATAAACATATTAATTATATTACAATTTTGGCATAATTAATTTGGCATGAATGTGGATAAAACCATTCGGGCCTTACCTGGTGTAGTGGTGGCGAGGAAGAGTGCCAACAGAAGGGCATACATGATGCCAACACCAACAGTTGTTTTGCTTCACTTTTTTTTGTTTACGATCAAAGGATTTTCCGATGATGGACACTATCAAGCACTGTCTGCCTCCCGCCACTGACCCCTCTCTCTCTGTGTTAGGTCAACCTGGCCTGGGGTCAGAGAGGGGGTCGTCACTGCTTAGGGGGTCAGAGAGGGGGGTCGTCACTGCTTAGGGGGTCAGAGAGGGGGTCGACACTGCTTAGGGGGTCAGAGAGGGGGTCGTCACTGATTAGGGGGGTCAGTGAGGGGGGTCGTCGGTGCTTAGGGGGTCAGAGAGGGGGGTCGTCACTGCTTAGGGGGTCAGAGAGGGGGTCGTCACTGGGGTCAGAATCATGGGGTCTTTCCAGTTTATGGTCA
Source organism: Procambarus clarkii (assembly GCF_040958095.1). NCBI lineage: Eukaryota > Metazoa > Arthropoda > Malacostraca > Decapoda > Cambaridae > Procambarus > Procambarus clarkii. Next base: position 54,565,687 of record NC_091152.1, on the reverse strand, counting down.
GAATCGGGGTTTTCACTATTTAAGGTCAGACTCGTAGTCCTTACTGGCTAGCCACTTTCAACAGGACTTGTTTTCAACAGGACTTGGTTTCAACAGGACTGACCATCCACTCGCCGCACCACCTTAAGTAGGAGAAATTTCCTAAGACCCAAACACCTAGTTTTGATATCTAATTCAAGGTCACTATCACTCGCTCTCAAGGGTTTCAGACGAGTTGATCAATTGTTCCAGACATCACTATTACTCACGATTAAACAAGTCAATTCTTGACTACGTAACTACAACAGTCTGTTTACTGAATACAATAGACAAATACAACACCAGGTAATAAGCTGAGAATGATTATCATCAGTGCTTGGATGCTAAATCACGTTAAATAATTATTCTACTTAACACTTGATCATTACTTTACCAAATTGGTTTTCTCTCTATCAGTAAAATAAAACTTTAAATTGTTGCCATAAGTTTCTGAGGTTAGGCTGTATCTCATCCTCATTGTTATCAGCGAGTCAATAGCCCGCGAGCGTGAGGGGGAAGGAAGGCGTTGACGTTTATTAACTACCAGCAATGGTCGTATCACCAGAAGCTGTTGGGCTTAGCTGGTTCAGGTACGGAGCGGAGCGCTGTACACCCTCCCTCCACGACGGCTGCAGCCACACTGACTCCTGCCTCACCCACACTGCTCCACCTCTCCACCTCACACCACCACAACTCATCCCTTAAATTCATCATTAAATCCACCTCTCAGAATTTCCTTTCCACGGACAAACACAAAAATACAGTTACATTTCTACCGAATTCTCTTAGGTTTAGGCACCTGGGAATACAGCGGCTCTCGTTAGTGATATAGAATTACTCCACGACCATAGAGGAAGGGACAGCCAGCACAAACTGCCCAACTCCAGGCAAAACTATCAATATTGTTAGTATTTTTGAGCAATATTCCCACACGCAGGTTTCATGCAGACGAAGCGACAGCAATATTGCTAAATGACACGACGGAGCTAACCACAGCGCCTCGCCCAGCCACCAGTGTTCACCGCCACGTTAAATTGGCAGGTGATAGTTAGTTTAGTGGCCGGATCATTTTATATATTCGTCAGACTTTCTGAACTGTCCTTAATATGAGACCTCGACGCCAAATAAAATAATATTACGCATGTGCGTTGCTGAGCCACAACAACCTTCCATGTCCCCCAGTTCTCCCCACCATTCCCCCTTCACCCGTCTCCTCGGCCTCCCAACCATTCCCCACTCCACCATCCCCTCTTCCTTCCCACCATGCCACACTCCCCCGTCCCGTCGTCCTTCCCCACCATTACCCCCTCCCTTTTTCCTTCGTTCTTCCCACCATCTCTTCCGTCCCCTCATGATCCCCACCATTCCCCACTCCCTCGTCCGATGCCTTCCCAAATGGTCTGATGTTCCCATCAGAAAATTGGGAACATCAAGTGATCTGATGGTCCCATCACTGAAATATAAGAAAAACAGTTAAAAATGAAAAGAAAATATTAAAAAAAAAACTATACTCACGAAATGAACGTTATGGTAAACAACACTGCTTAATTCCAACACAATTCACACAAAATAATTAAATCAAAAAGAAAATAAATCAAAATCTATGAAAATAAAATTGATCAATACAATCGGAAACATTAAAATGGAATTCGTGACATATTTAGTATAGCGTGCATGTTGCTATTATGTGCAACAGTGGCGCTGTTTGTAAAAAACGCATGTTTTTACCTGTCACAGGGGTGGCATCTATACAGTAGGTACATAAAAGGATGCGCCTATTCGAATGCAACGTTGTGTCAAATTTTCAAAGCAATTGGTAAAGAGGTTTCAAAGATTTCCCTCATATGAAAAACACGTGGAAAACATTTTTTTTTCAGAAAAAGTATATATATATATATATATATACTTATATATATATACAGTATATATATATATATATATATATATATATATATATATATATATATATATATATATATATATATATATATATATACAGGAAAGACTGCTACCAATATATATATATATATATATATATATATATATATATATATATATATATATATATATATATATATATATATATATATATATATATATATATATATATATATATACTTTTTCTGAAAAAAAATGTTTTCCACGTGTTTTTCATATGAGGGAAATCTTCGAAACCTTTTTAATAATATATATATATATATATATATATATATATATATATATATATATATATATATATATATATATATATATATATATATATATATAGACATATGTCGTACCTAATAGCCAGAACGCACTTCTCAGCCTACTATTCAAGGCCCGATTTGCCTAATAAGCCAGGTTTTCATGAATTAATGTTTTTTCGTCTACCTAACCTACCTAACCTAACCTAACCTAGCTTTTTTTGGCTACCTAACCTAACCTTACCTATAAATATAGGTTAGGTTAGGTTAGGTAGGGTTGGTTAGGTTCGGTCATATATCTACGTTAATTTTAACTCCAATAAAAAAAAATTGACCTCATACATAGAGAAAAGGGTTGCTTTATCATTTCATAAGAAAAAAATTATAGTAAATATATTAATTCAGGAAAACTTGGCTTATTAGGCAAATCGGGCCTTGAATAGTAGGCTGAGAAGTGAGTTCTGGCTACTAGGTACGACATATATATATATATAGATATATGTTGTACCTAGTAGCCAGAACGTCGTACTCGGCCTGCTATGCAAGCCCCGATTTGTCTAATAAGCCAAATTTTCCTGAATTAATATATTTTCTCTAATTTTTTTCTTATGAAATGATAAAGCTACCTATTTCATTATGTATAGGGTCAATTTTTTTATTGGAGGTAAAATTAACGTAGATATATGAACGAACCTAACCAACCCTACCTAACCTAACCCAACCTAACCTAACCTATCTCTATAGGTTAGGTTAGGTTAGGTTAGGTAGCCGAAAAAGTTAGGTTAGGTTAGGTAGTCAAAAAACAATTAATTCATGAAAACTTGGCTTATTAGGCAAATTGGGCCTTGCATAATAGGCTGAGAAGTGCGTTCTGGCTATTAGGTACGACGTATATATATATATATATATATATATATATATATATATATATATATATATATATATATATATATATATATATATATATATATATATATATATATATATATATATATATATATATATATATATATATATATATATATATATATATATATATATATATATATATACACTAGCAGTACCCGGCCACGCGTTGCTGAGCCACAACAACCTTCCCTGTCCCCCAGTCCTCCCCACCATTTTCCCCTCACCCGTCTCCTCGGCCTCCCAACCTTTCCCCACTCCCCCGTCCCTTTGTCCTCCCTACCATTATCCTTTCCCCCATCCCCTCGTCCCCACCATCCCAAACTCCCCCGTCCTCTCTTCCTTCCCCACCATTTCCCCCCTCCCTTGTCCCCTCGTCCTCCCCACCATCTCTCACTTCCGTCCCCTCGTCATCCCCACCATTCCACACTCCCTCTTCCGATGCCTTCCCAAATGGTCTGATGTTCCCATCAGAAAATTGGTAACATCAAGTGATCTGATGTTCCCATCACTGAAATATAAGAAAAACAGTTAAAAATGAAATGAAAATATGAAAAAATATATAAAAAGAAACTATTCTCACGAAATGAACGGTCTGGTAAACAACACAGCTGAATTCCAACGCAATTCACAAAAAATAATTTAATCAAAATGAAAATAAATAAGAAATCTAGGAAAATTGAATTTATCAATGCAATTAGAAACATTGAAATGGAATTGTAACATATCTAGTATAGCATGTGTGTTGCTCTTACATGCAACAGATGGCGCTGTTGCATGTAAAAAAAGCATAGTTTTACCTGTCACAGGTGTTGCATCTATACTTATACTTAAGAAATGAACGGTATGATAAACAACACAGCTCAATTCCAACACAATATCACACAAAATAATTCACTAAAAATTAAAATAAATTGAAATCTATGTAAGTAAAATTTATCAATGCAATCGGAAACATTGAAATGGAATTCGTGATATATTTAGTATAGCGAGCATGTTGCCATTATCTGCAACAAATGGAGCTGTTTTTCAAAACCGCATGTTTTTACCTGTCACAGGGGTGGCATCTATATTGTAGGTATATAAAAAGATGCGCCTATTCGAATGCAACGTTGTTTCAAAATTTCAAACCAATTGGTGAAGAACTTTCGGAGATTACAGCGTGTGTTCTTCTTACGTCCAACAGATGGCGCTGTTTTTAAAAAAATGCATGCTTTTTCCTATCACAGGTGAGGCATGTATATAGTAGATATATAAAAAGACGCGCCTATTCGAATGCAACGTTGTGTCAAAATTTCAAAGCAATCGGTAAAAAGGTTTAGAAGATTTCCCTTACATGAAAAACACAAGAAAAACACAGTTTTTCAGAAAAGCATGTCTTTTTTACCGTCACAGACGTGACATTTATAGAGTATGTATATAAAAACCTGCTCGGATGCGAATGGAACGTTGTGTGAAAACTTCTTGGCCTGAAGAAGATACCAGATACCACAACACATGCAAGGCTCGATTTGCCTAATACGCCAAGTTTTCCAGAATTCAACCCGTTCTCGCAAATTTAATAAGTCAATATTGACTTATTAAATATGTGCATAGGTGACATACTTAACATAATAGTTTCCCTTGAAAAGCTTCATAGAAAACACCGACCTTACCTAACCTACTTAGTATGTTAAGATAAGCATCTTATTGCTTCGTAATTACAATTATTACCTAACCTATACCTATAATAGGTTAAGTAACAATTGTAATTACGAAGCTATAAGATGCTTATTTTAACATACTAAGTAGGTTAGGTAAGGTCGGTGTTTTCTATGAAGTTTTTCAAGGGAAACTATTATGTTTAGTATGTCACCTATGCACGCAACTAATAAGTCAATATTGACTTATTAAATTTGAGAGAACGGGTTGCAGAATTACAATACTTTTCAAAAAATTTTCTTATATAACGATAAAGCTATTCATTTAATTATGTATGAGCTAATTTGTTTAAAATTTGAGTTAAAACTAACGTAGATATATGACTGAACCTAACCAACCCTACCTAAACTAACCTATCTTAACCTAACCTTAACTAACATAAATAAACAAAAATATTATGTTCTTAATATAATATAATAATAATATTTAAAACAAACCAATAGGAAACAATTTATAGAAAATAAAGAAAATCACTCGGCCTATTAGGCAAATTTGGGCCTTGCATAGTAGGCCGAGAAGTGCGTTCTGGCTACTAGGTACGACATATATATATATATATATATATATATATATATATATATATATGTCGTACCTAGTAGCCAGAATGCACTTCTCGGCCTACTATGCAAGGCCCGATTTGCCTAATAAGCCAAGTTTTCCTGAAATAATATATTTTCTCTAATTTTTTTCTAATGAAATGATAAAGCTTTCCATTTCATTATGTATGAGGGTAATTTTTTTTTATTGGAGTTAAAATTAACGTAGATATATGACCGAACCTAACCAACCCTACCTAACCTAACCTAACCGATCTTTATAGGTTAGGTTAGGTTAGGTGGCCGAAAAAGTTAGGTTAGGTTAGGTTAGGTAGGTTAGGTAGTCGAAAAACAATTATTTCATGAAAACTTGGCTTATTAGGCAAATTGGGCCTTGCATAGTAGGCTGAGAAGTGCGTTCTGGCTACTAGGTACGACATATATATATATATATATATATATATATATATATATATATATATATATATATATATATATATATATATATATATATATATATATATATATATATATATACACACAATACATAAAATATTAAAATAATAATATATACATACAATAATATAAAATAATAATTTTATGCATGTTAGGGAGTGGTCCACACACGACCAAGACATATGCTTAGTAAGGAGGAACAAGACAGGCAATACAGGATATGACTCATGGTGATTGTTACTGAATACAAGCCAACAGTGAATAATTGTGCAGCTTTAGCGCCCAGTGGCGGCTTGACACTGTCATTCACTGAAGGTTGATAGTGGCTACGACACAACCCTACACTGTTGGCTACGACACAACCCTACACTGTTGGCTACGACACACCCCAACACTGTTGGCTACGACACAACCCTACACTGTTGGCTACGACACAACCCAACACTGTTGGCTACGACACAACCCAACACTGTTGGCTACGACACAACCCAACACTGTTGGCTACGACAGATACCAACACTGTTGACTACGACACAACCCAGCACTGTTGACTACGACACAACCCAACACTGTTGGCTACGACACAACCCAACACTGTTGACTACGACAACCCAACACTGTTGGCTACGACACAACCCAACACTGTTGACTACGACACAACCCAACACTGTTGGCTACGACACAACCCAACACTGTTGGCTACGACACAACCCAACACTGTTGGCTACGACAGATACCAACACTGTTGACTACGACACAACCCAGCACTGTTGACTACGACACAACCCAACACTGTTGGCTACGACACAACCCAACACTGTTGACTACGACAACCCAACACTGTTGGCTACGACACAACCCAACACTGTTGACTACGACACAACCCAACACTGTTGGCTACGACACAACCCAACACTGTTGGCTACGACACAACCCAACACTGTTGGCTACGACAGATACCAACACTATTGACTACGACAACCCAACACTGTTGGCTACGACACAACCCAACACTGTTGACTACGACACAACCCAACACTGTTGGCTACGACACAACCCAACACTGTTGGCTACGACACAACCCAACACTGTTGGCTACGACACAACCCAACACTGTTGACTACGACAGAACCCAACACTTTTGGCTACGACACAACCCAACACTGTTGACTACGACACAACCCAACACTGTTGGATACGACACAACCCAACACTGTTGACTACGACACAACCCAACACTGTTGGCTACGACACAACCCTACACTGTTGACTACGACACAACCCAACACTTTTGGCTACGACACAACCCAACACTGTTGGATACGACACAACCCAACACTGTTGACTACGACACAACCCAACACTGTTGGCTACGACACAACCCAACACTGTTGGCTACGACACAACCCAACACTGTTGGCTACAACACAACCCAACACTGTTGAATACGACACAACCCAACACTGTTGGCTACGACACAACCCAACACTGTTGGCTACGACACAACCCAACACTGTTGGCTACGACAGATACCAACACTGTTGACTACGACACAACCCAACACTGTTGACTACGACACAACCCAACACTGTTGGCTACGACACAACCCAACACTGTTGGCTACGACACAACCCAACACTGTTGGCTACGACACAACCCAACACTGTTGGCTACGACACAACCCAACACTGTTGGCTACGACAGATACCAACACTGTTGGCTACGACACAACCCAGCACTGTTGACTACGACACAACCCAACACTGTTGACTACGACACAACCCAACACTGTTGGCTACGACACAACCCAACGCTGTTGGCTATGCCACAACCCAACACTGTTGGCTACGACAGATACCAACACTGTTGACTACGACACAACCCAACACTGTTGGCTACGACACAACCCAACACTGTTGGCTATGCCACAACCCAATACTGTTGGCTACGACACAACCCAACACTGTTGGCTATGCCACAACCCAACACTGTTGGCTACGACACAACCCAACACTGTTGACTACGACACACCCCAACACTGTTGGCTACGACACACCCCAACACTGTTGGCTATGCCACAACCCAACACTGTTGACTACGACACAACCCAACACTGTTGGCTACGACAGAAACCTAGACTGTTGGCTACGACACAACCCAACACTGTTGGCTATGCCACAACCCAACACTGTTGGCTACGACACAACCCAACACTGTTGGCTACGACACACCCCAACACTGTTGGCTACGACAGAAACCTAGACTGTTGGCTACGACACATACCAACACTGTTGGCTACGACACAACCCAACACTGTTGGCTACGACACACCCCAACACTGTTGGCTACGACAGAAACCTAGACTGTTGGCTACGACAGAAACCTAGACTGTTGGCTACGACACATACCAACACTGTTGGCTACGACACAACCCAACACTGTTGGCTACGACACAACCCAACACTGTTGGCTATGACACAACCCAACACTGTTGACTAAGACACAACCCAACACTGTTGACTACGACACAACCCAACAGTGTTGGGTTGTGTCGTAGCACCTCCAGCACGCCTCCCAGCACCTCCCCGGACATCATAGCACCTCCCCGGACCTCACAGCACCTCCCTGGACATCCCAGAACCTTCTTAGGACCTTTCAGTTCCTTCCTGGACCACTCCTCATCTTCCAGCACCTCCCCGGACCTCCCAGCAGCTCCCAGTAACTTCTTGACCTCCCAGCACTTTCCAGTAACTTCCTGGACCTCCCAGCACCTTCCAGTCCCTTCCTGGACTTCTCAGCATCTTCCAGCACCTGTCAGCACCTCCCCGGACCTCTCAGCACCTCCCAGTAACTTCCTGGACCTCCTAGCACCTCCCTGGACCTCCTTAGACCTCCTAGCATCTACCCGGACTCTCCCAGTACCTCCCTGGATCCCCTCAGCACCTCCTTGGACCACCCAGCACCTCCCTGGACCTCCCGGCATCTCCCTGGACCACCCAGCACCTTCCTGGACCACCCAGCACCTCCCAGTACCTCTCCGGACCTGACAGCATCTCCCTGGATCTCCCAGCACCTCCCCGGACCTCCCAGCATCTCCCCGGACCCCACAAGCACCTCCCTGGACTTCGCTGGACCTCCCAACACCTCTCAGCACCCCTCCCTGGACCTCGCAGGACCTCTCTGGACCCCCCAGCACCTCCCTGGACCCCCCAGGACCTCGCTGGCCCTCCCAGCACACCTCCCTGGACCTCCAGGTCTTCAGCACATAATATAGTTCTAAATCCCCAACACTAAATATGATCAGTATTGTATCTAGTATTGTCTACAGTATTACCTTCAGTATTACATTGATCACCTTTAGTATTATCTTCAACACCTTCAGTATTATCTTCAACACCTTCAGTATTATCTTCAACACCTTCAGTATTACCTTCAACACCTTCAGTATTACCTTCAACACCTTCAGTATTACCTTCAACACCTTCAGTATTACCTTCAACACCTTCAGTATTACCTTCAACACCTTCAGTATTACCTTCAACACCTTCAGTATTATCTTCATCACCTTCAGTATTACCTTCAGTATTACCTTCAACACCTTCAGTATTACCTTCAACACCTTCAGTATTACCTTCAACACCTTCAGTATTACCTTCAACACCTTCAGTATTATCTTCAACACCTTCAGTATTATCTTCAACACCTTCAGTATTATCTTCAACACCTTCAGTATTATCTTCAACACCTTTAGTATTACCTTCATCACCTTCAGTATTATCTTCAACACCTTCAGTATTATCTTCAACACCTTCAGTATTATCTTCAACACCTTCAGTATTATCTTCAACACCTTCAGTATTATCTTCAACACCTTCAGTATTATCTTCAACACCTTCAGTATTACCTTCAACACCTTCAGTATTACCTTCAACACCTTCAGTATTATCTTCATCACCTTCAGTATTACCTTCAGTATTACCTTCAACACCTTCAGTATTACCTTCAACACCTTCAGTATTACCTTCAACACCTTCAGTATTACCTTCAACACCTTCAGTATTATCTTCAACACCTTCAGTATTATCTTCAACACCTTCAGTATTATCTTCAACACCTTCAGTATTACCTTCAACACCTTCAGTATTACCTTCAACACCTTCAGTATTACCTTCAACACCTTCAGTATTATCTTCAACACCTTCAGTATTACCTTCAACACCTTCAGTATTACCTTCAACACCTTTAGTATTATCTTCAACACCTTCAGTATTACCTTCAACACCTTCAGTATTACCTTCAACACCTTCAGTATTACCTTCAACACCTTCAGTATTACCTTCAACACCTTCAGTATTATCTTCAACACCTTCAGTATTACCTTCAACACCTTCAGTATTATCTTCAACACCTTCAGTATTATCTTCAACACCTTCAGTATTATCTTCAACACCTTCAGTATTACCTTCAACACCTTCAGTATTACCTTCAGTATTATCTTCAACACCTTCAGTATTACCTTCAACACCTTCAGTATTATCTTCAACACCTTCAGTATTACCTTCAACACCTTCAGTATTACCTTCAACACCTTCAGTATTATCTTCAACACCTTCAGTATTATCTTCAACACCTTCAGTATTACCTTCAACACCTTCAGTATTACCTTCATCACCTGATAATTCCTTCTTTTCCCCTGACGGTTCCCTTCCCATACCTTTATCTTTATTCATTGTGTCCTTAACTAATATATTTTTATCTAAGATATAAATAGGTGCTCAGTAAACCAGTACAAGGATTATTATTATTTCTTATCTTGCCAGGACTGTCAGCAAGGAGACAAGATGGCGGCACACAACCGGAACAGGACAAACCAAGGAATCGAAAACAAGACATTTTTCGACTATTTCGAATTCCAGCAGCAGCTGCAAGAGCTGGACAATGGAGTAGTTGTCTATCCCAACTCTATTGTGACATACATCATTCCTCCCAACACCAATATACACAAACTCCGGGCACACGTAAAGCAAGAAATTGTTTAGGCGAAAAATATAAAAAATTGTGCTAATAGGAACTCCGTTATTGATTCTTTGCGGCAAGTTTCAACGTATTTAGAAAATTGTAAGGAGTTCTCGCAAAAAAATGGTGTAGCCATGTTTTTTACCAATCATTTTCGTAACGAGAATGTTGGGATTGACGGCCCCCTGGAGTGTGTGATGGAGCCCCCCTTCAAAATTAGGTCGACAATTTATAGATGTAGCAACAAAATATGCACCGAGCCCCTGTGGAAGCAGGCCAAAAACTCACAGGGAAATCTCATATATGTCATCATTGACGCCAGCGATATTTTGATCGCGCTGGTAAGTGTCCACGAAGAAAAAGTTCTTTACCACAAGAACAACAACGCTCCCTCCAAGCACGGCCGAGGGGGGCAATCCGCCTCCAGGTTCGAGAGAATAAGGACTGAAAAGGTTTAACAGTTTACGAAGAACTGTGTTGACCGGTTGACAGAAGTGTTGACGCAACACGAGGACACTGACGTTGTGCTAGGAGGCGTCGGCCAAGTTAAGGACACGTTCCTACAAATGATAAACAAAACCCAAAAACAGAAAATAAAACTAACTCTTTCCTTAGGGAAAAATGGCGTCGAAGGACTGCACGAAGCAATCCAAAAGTCTCAACCCCTCTTGAAAAACATCGGCGGAGACACAAACACAAAGCTGATCGAAGATATTTTCGCACACCTAAAGCAGGGGGAGGACGACATGGTGTGTCTGGGTCAACAGGCCGTCACTGCAGCAGTGACCTGTGGCGCAGCCCGCGTCGTGCTTCTCTGGGATGGCCTCCCTCTTAACACTGATCTAATAAACAGTTGTTTCGAGTTCCGTACTGAAGTGAAAATATTCCGGAACACAACCAGCGATACGAACACTCTGGTTAAGACCTTCGGAGGACTGGCAGCAATCAATAGGTTCCCTTACACTCCATTGGAAGCCCTCCTCAGCGAGATCCACCTCGACCACTGAGTCCATGAAGGACACGAGGAGCTCCGTGCCCACCCCGGATAGTGAGGAGCTCCGTGCCCACCCCGGATAGTGAGGAGCTCCGTGCCCACCCCGGATAGTGAGGAGCTCCGTGCCCACCCCGGATAGTGAGGAGCTCCGTGCCCACCCCGGATAGTGAGGAGCTCCGTGCACACCCCGGATAGTGAGGAGCTCCGTGCACACCCCGGATAGTGAGGAGCTCCGTGCCCACCCCGGATAGTGAGGAGCTCCGTGCCCACTCCGGATAGTGAGGAGCTCCGTGCCCACCCCGGATAGTGAGGAGCTCCGTGCCCACCTGAGGAGAATTGACCTGTGACATTTATATGTTTTTAATTTATATGGAATATATTTTTTACGTTAATTTATATTTATTTAAAAAAACAAACTGTAATAGTTAAAGTGAACTGTATTTCTTAAAATTCAATAAATATTATTGACCACATAGGTAATTTAATTAACTGTCTTCAACTCATATATTGATGCTAGGTAACTAGTTAATTCTTCTTCCTCTTCTCTTACACCTGTCAAAGGTCACTCACAAATAATAGCAGGAATCCTATATGACAGCTATATCAGAGGAAATATTGGTATATTGATCATGAGATGAGGGCCAAGGAATATTTACCATATATCAGAGGAAATATTGGTATATTGATCATGAGATAATGACCAAGGAATATTTACCATATATCAGAGGAAATATTGGTATATTGATCATGAGATAATGACCAAGGAAAATTTACCTTGGTCTTGTCACTGTTACTTTAATGGTGCTGTGTATAGTGAAGATGGTTACAGTGATGATGGTGGTGTGTGTAGTGTAGATGGTTACAGTGATGATGATGTGTGTAGTGTAGATGGTTACAGTGATGGTGGTGTGTGTAGTGTAGATGGTTACAGTGATGATGGTGGTGTGTGTGTGTAGATGGTTACAGTGATGATGGTGGTGTGTGTAGTGTAGATGGTTACAGTGATGATGATGTGTGTAGTGTAGATGGTTACAGTGATGGTGGTGTGTGTAGTGTAGATGGTTACAGTGATGGTGGTGTGTGTAGTGTAGATAGTTACAGTGATGATGGTGGTGTGTGTAGTGTAGATGGTTAAAGTAATGATGGTGTGAGTAGTGTAGATGGTTACAGTGATGGTGGTGTGTGTAGTGTAGATGGTTACAGTGATGATGGTGGTGTGTGTAGTGTAGATGGTTACAGTGATGATGTTGGTGTGTGTAGTGTAGATGGTTACAGTGATGATGGTGGTGTGTAGTGTAGATGGTTACAGTGATGGTGGTGTGTGTAGTGTAGATGGTTACAGTGATGATGGTGGTGTGTGTAGTGTAGATGGTTAAAGTGATGATGGCGTGTGTAGTGTAGATGGT
>NC_091152.1:54519968-54547468 GCF_040958095.1 Procambarus clarkii | reverse complement strand
TGGGTATGAGTGCCAGGGAGGGGCTTGGGTATGAGTGCCAGGGAGGGGCTTGGGTATGAGTGCCAGGGAGGGGCTTGAGTATGAGTGCCAGGGAGGGGCTTGGGTATGAGTGCCAGAGGGGGCTTGGGTATGCCTGCGGTGTGAGGGGGCGTTCTTCCCCCTGTGCCTGATGGGTGGGGCACCGTTCAGGTGGTTGGCCTGAGTGTGACAGACCAAGTGACGGTGATTTTGATTTTTTAATTGTTGCCGCCGAAGGCGGCTAGTTTATTGTGCACCCCATACTCATCCTGTGAGCGGTAGCGCAAAAAGCATTACAGAGGGCACAAAAGGTCTTTATCAGACCTCATCTTAGATTATTACATGAACAATTTCATCTATCCTTCACACCTTATAGTTACAATGTCAGCTACTTACAGATAAAGTGCTATTTCAAGAGCTATATATATATAGTAAATCATCATACATTAATGGTAGGTCTTATCGCTAATTCATAATAGTTTGACCAATGTTGATATTACAGAGTCATAGGGTAGCTTCTGTTTATTATTAGTCCTCACAATACACTACTTGTTTCTTCATCTCATATGTCGTTCATCTATTGGAAGCGAAATATGGATACAGTGCAAGGACTTCAGGTATTTTATCCATGGTAATAAGAAAGGTTGCCATATCATTCAGAGTGAACTTAGATTTATCTCTAATTTGCTCGATTTTACTACAATCCAAGATATAGTGTTCGAGTGTGTGTCCCTGTCTTTGTCCACATACTTTACACTTTACTTCATCTAGATCCCTATACAAGCCGAACTGCCAGAGATACTTGTAGCCAAGTCTTATACGAGCTGTGACAACATCTGTGACAACAAAGTCAACTTACTTTGTTACTTGCCCCATACATATGTTTTACTTCACACATTTCATTGTGATGAACAATGGAACAATGCTAGTTCCAGTTTGCACTGTTCTACTTTCTTCAAATCCATCCAGGAGTTCTCGTCTAATAACACTTTTAAGGGACCTATTTGATAACTCAAGATTCCGTTCAATACTGTCTTTATTTACTGCAGCCTTAGCAAGGGCGTCAACTTTGTCAAGTTCCTACAGGCCAATGTGAGAAGGACTCCACAACATTTTTATATTTACCCTCTTGCTAAGTATTCTTATATATCTACGTCTAGCATCCAAGACAAGCACGTTATTACTTGATTGCAAACTGTTTATTGCTCGTAGTGAGGAAAGGGAGTCGGAAATAATAAAGCTGTCTACTTCAGTGTTGTCAATAATTTCGAGTGTTACCAGTATTGCTACCAACTCGGCTTACATTGTGGCGGTGAGTGGGGCGCCGCGCGAACTGCCGGATGGGTTCTTGACCCGCCTGGTGGACGGTTTGGGAAGGTGTTCAGTGTCTGGTGGAACAAGGTATCTGCCGGCCATTGTGTTGGGTGGCTTGATGCCACCGGGACTCTAACGATGTCCCTGGCACGTGGTGTCCCGTCTTCTAGAACCTTCCTGTTTCTGTGGGCCTCCGTCTGTTGGGGGCCATTGTGTGTGTGTGTTGGTGAAGCTTTTGTGTCTCTGTTGTGTGGTGCTGGTGCACCGTACTGTGTTGTGTGGTGCTGGTGCACAGTACTGTGTTGTGTGGTGCTGGTGCACCGTACTGTGTTGTGTGGTGCTGGTGCACAGTACTGTGTTGTGTGGTGCTGGTGCACAGTACTGTGTTGTGTGGTGCTGGTGCACCGTACTGTGTTGTGTGGTGCTGGTGCACCGTACTGTGTTGTGTGGTGCTGGTGCACCGTACTGTGTTGTGTGGTGCTGGTGCACCGTACTGTGTTGTGTGGTGCTGGTGCACCGTACTGTGTTGTGTGGTGCTGGTGCACCGTACTGTGTTGTGTGGTGCTGGTGCACCGTACTGTGTTGTGTGGTGCTGGTGCACTGTACTGTGTTGTGTGGTGCTGGTGCACCGTACTGTGTTGTGTGGTGCTGGTGCACCGTACTGTGTTGTGTGGTGCTGGTGCACCGTACTGTGTTGTGTGGTGCTAGTGCACCGTACTGTGTTGTGTGGTGCTGGTGCACTGTACTGTGTTGTGTGGTGCTGGTGCACTGTACTGTGTTGTGTATTGCTGGTGCTCCCTACTGTGTTGTGTGGTGCTGGTGCACTGTACTGTGTTGTGTATTGCTGGTGCTCCCTACTGTGTTGTGTGGTGCTGGTGCTCCCTACTGTGTTGTGTGGTGCTGGTGCACCGTACTGTGTTGTGTGGTGCTGGTGCACTGTACTGTGTTGTGTGGTGCTGGTGCACCGTACTGTGTTGTGTGGTGCTGGTGCACCGTACTGTGTTGTGTGGTGCTGGTGCACCGTACTGTGTTGTGTGGTGCTGGTGCACCGTACTGTGTTGTGTGGTGCTGGTGCACCATACTGTGTTGTGTGGTGCTGGTGTACCGTACTTACTGTACTGTGTTGTGTGGTACTGGTGCACCGTACTTACTGTACTGTGTTGTGTGGTGCTAGTGCACCGTACTGTGTTGTGTGGTGCTGGTGCACTGTACTGTGTAGTGTGGTGCTGGTGCACCGTACTGTGTTGTGTGGTGCTGGTGCACCGTACTGTGTTGTGTGGTGCTGGTGCACCGTAGTGTGTTGTGTTGTGCTGGTGCACCGTACTTACTGTACTGTGTTGTGTGGTGCTGGTGCACCGTACTGTGTTGTGTGGTGCTGGTGCACCGTACTGTGTTGTGTGGTGCTGGTGCTCCCTACTGTGTTGTGTGGTGCTGGTGCACCGTACTGTGTTGTGTGGTGCTGGTGCACCGTACTGTGTTGTGTGGTGCTGGTGCACCGTACTGTGTTGTGTGGTGCTGGTGCACCATACTGTGTTGTGTGGTGCTGGTGCTCCCTACTGTGTTGTGTGGTGCTGGTGCACCGTACTGTGTTGTGTGGTGCTGGTGCTCCCTACTGTGTTGTGTGGTGCTGGTGCACTGTACTGTGTTGTGTGGTGCTGGTGCACTGTACTGTGTTGTGTGATGCTGGTGCACTGTACTGTGTTGTGTGATGCTGGTGCACTGTACTGTGTTGTGTGGTGCTGGTGCACCGTACTGTGTTGTGTGGTGCTGGTGCACCGTACTGTGTTGTGTGGTGCAGGTGCACCGTAATGTGTTGTGTGGTGCTGGTGCACCGTACTGTGTTGTGTGGTGCTGGTGCACCGTACTCTGTTGTGTGGTGCTGGTGCACTGTACTGTGTTGTGTGGTGCTGGTGCACCGTACTGTGTTGTGTGGTGCTGGTGCACTGTACTGTGTTGTGTGGTGCTGGTGCTCCCTACAGTGTTGTGTGGCGCTGGTGCACCGTACTGTGTTGTGTGGTGCTGGTGCACCGTACTGTGTTGTGTGGTGCTGGTGCACCGTACTGTGTTGTGTGGTGCTGGTGCACTGTACTGTGTTGTGTGGTGCTGGTGCACTGTACTGTGTTGTGTGGTGCTGGTGCACCGTACTGTGTTGTGTGGTGCTGGTGCACCGTACTTACTGTACTGTGTTGTGTCGTGCTGGTGCACTGTACTGTGTTGTGTGGTGCTGGTGCACCGTACTGTGTTGTGTGGTGCTGGTGCTCCCTACTGTGTTGTGTGGTGCTGGTGCACCGTACTGTGTTGTGTGGTGCTGGTGCACCGTACTGTGTTGTGTGGTGCTGGTGCACCGTACTGTGTTGTGTGGTGCTGGTGCACCGTACTGTGTTGTGTGGTGCTGGTGCACTGTACTGTGTTGTGTGGTGCTGGTGCACCGTACTGTGTTGTGTGGTGCTGGTGCACCGTACTGTGTTGTGTGGTGCTGGTGCACCGTACTGTGTTGTGTGGTGCTGGTGCACCGTACTGTGTTGTGTGGTTCTGGTGCACTGTACTGTGTTGTGTGATGCTGGTGCACCGTACTTACTGTATTGTGTTGTGTGGTGCTGGTGCACCGTACTGTGTTGTGCGGTGCTGGTGCACCATACTGTGTTGTGTGGTGCTGGTGCTCCCTACTGTGTTGTGTGGTGCTGGTGCACCGTATTGTGTTGTGTGGTGCTGGTGCACCGTACTGTGTTGTGTGGTGCTGGTGCACTGTACTGTGTTGTGTGGTGCTGGTGCACCGTACTGTGTTGTGTGGTGCTGGTGCACTGTACTGTGTTGTGTGATGCTGGTGCACTGTACTGTGTTGTGTGGTGCTGGTGCACCGTACTGTGTTGTGTGGTGCTGGTGCACCGTACTGTGTTGTGTGGTGCTGGTGCTCCGTACTGTGTTGTGTGGTGCTGGTGCACCGTACTGTGTTGTGTGGTGCTGGTGCACCGTACTGTGTTGTGTGGTGCTGGTGCACCGTACTGTGTTGTGTGGTGCTGGTGCACCGTACTGTGTTGTGTGGTGCGGGTGCACCGTACCTACTGTACTGTGTTGTGTGGTGCTGGTGCTCCGTACTGTGTTGTGTGGTGCTGGTGCACCGTACTTACTGTACTGTGTTGTGTGGTGCGGGTGCACCGTACTTACTGTACTGTGTTGTGTGGTGCTGGTGCTCCGTACTGTGTTGTGTGGTGCTGGTGCACCGTACTTACTGTACTGTGTTGTGTGGTGCGGGTGCACCGTACTTACTGTACTGTGTTGTGTGGTGCTGGTGCTCCGTACTGTGTTGTGTGGTGCTGGTGCACTGTACTGTGTTGTGTGGTGCTGGTGCACCGTACTGTGTTGTTTGGTGCGGGTGCACTGTACTGTGTTGTGTGGTGCTGGTGCACTGTACTGTGTTGTGTTTTGCTGGTGCTCCGTACTGTGTTGTGTGGTGCTGGTGCTCCGTACTGTGTTGTGTGGTGCTGGTGCACCGTACTTACTGTACTGTGTTGTGTGGTGCTGGTGCACCGTACTTACTGTACTGTGTTGTGTGGTGCTGGTGATCCGTACTGTGTTGTGTGGTGCTGGTGCTCCGTACTTACTGTAATGTGTTGTGTGGTGCTGGTGCACCGTACTGTGTTGTGTGGTGATGGTGCACCGTACTGTGTTGTGTGGTGCTGGTGCACCGTACTGTGTTGTGTGGTGCTGGTGCACCGTACTGTGTTGTGTGGTGCTGGTGCACCGTACTGTGTTGTGTGGTGCTGGTGCACCGTACTGTGTTGTGTGGTGCTGGTGCACCGTACTGTGTTGTGTGCTGCTGGTGCACCGTACTGTGTTGTGTGGTGCTGGTGCACCGTACTGTGTTGTGTGGTGCTGGTGCACCGTACTGTGTTGTGTGGTGCTGGTGCACCGTACTGTGTTGTGTGGTGCTGGTGCACCGTACTGTGTTGTGTGGTGCTGGTGCACCGTACTGTGTTGTGTGGTGCTGGTGCACCGTACTGTGTTGTGTGGTGCTGGTGCACCGTACTGTGTTGTGTGGTGCTGGTGCACCGTACTGTGTTGTGTGGTGCTGGTGCACCGTACTGTGTTGTGTGGTGCTGGTGCACCGTACTGTGTTGTGTGGTGCTGGTGCACCGTACTTACTGTACTGTGTTGTGTGGTGCTGGTGCACCGTACTTACTGTGTGTTGGTGCTGGTGCACCGTACTGTGTTGTGTGGTGCTGGTGCACCGTACTGTGTTGTGTGGTGCTGGTGCTCCCTACAGTGTTGTGTGGTGCTGGTGCACCGTACTGTGTTGTGTGGTGCTGGTGCACCGTACTGTGTTGTGTGGTGCTGGTGCTCCCGTACTGTGTTGTGTGGTGCTGGTGCCACTGTACTGTGTTGTGTGGTGCTGGTGCACTGTACTGTGTTGTGTGGTGTTGGTGCACTGTACTGTGTTGTGTGGTGCTGGTGCACTGTACTGTGTTGTGTGGTGCTGGTGCACCGTACTGTGTTGTGTGGTGCTGGTGCACTGTACTGTGTTGTGTGGTGCTGGTGCACCTGTACTGTGTTGTGTGGTGCTGGTGCTACCGTACTGTGTTGTGTGAAGCTGGTGCACCTGTACTGTGTAGTGTGATGCTGGTGCACTGTACTGTGTTGTGTGGTGCTGGTGCACCGTACTGTGTTGTGTGGTGCTGGTGCACCGTACTGTGTTGTGGTGCTGGTGCACCGTACTGTGTTGTGTGGTGCTGGTGCACCGTACTCACGGTACCGTGACGGTGTACCAGGTGTGTGGGTGTGGCACATACGGTGCTCGTCTACACGCTGTGCTCTGGGTGCGGACTTTAGCCTCATGTGCGTATTGTTCTTTTTCATTTGTGTATAGTGTATTTCCTTGTTGTTTTGGTCCCTCTATGTGTGCCTGGTGCGTGTCTGTATATTGCCCTCATGTTTGTATATTGCTGTGTGTGTATATTTATGTGATTGGTGTTCGTAAATTTATGCATTGGTTTGGTGTATTTTTTTTTGTTAACATGGTGTTCTGTTGTTGGTGGTGTTCACTGTGATAACCGCCTCTATTATGGTGCTTCGGCTCCTTGCATTTTAATTGTATTTATATGTTGTTTTTAATAAAGAAACACATAATAACTTGATAGCAACTACCATCTCCAAGTGTCGGAGAAACTATAGGCTCTTTCTGCCATGTAAACATTTACACCTGTTCCCCCTCTGATCGTCAGCTACTACGCGGGAGATTCAAAACTCGGAATCTCTGCAAAAATCTTGTTTAATCCTCTGATCGGCCAGAATTCCATTTACTTGTCTCCATTTTTTTATAATCTGTCAACCTCCGGCAGAATAACAGAGGAGTAATTACATTAATTATAAGTATATACATTGTCTAACAGTGACACTAATAGCAAGGATGAACAAAAATAAAAATATGAATGATAATATTACCCTTACAAATAATAATTTCAGAAGAAGACTATTACTGTCTTGCGTGTTTATGCAGCTTTCTCATACACACATTATATATATATATATATATATATATATATATATATATATATATATATATATATATATATATATATATATATATATATAGATATATATAATATATATATATATATATATATATATATATATATATATATATATATATATATATATATATATATATATATATATATATATAAAGAGGGAAGGGAGTACCACCTCTAGCTGGAAGAAGGGGGACGCATAGCCTCGGAGGAAACCACGCATAACGCATTAGAGGGAATGTTTAGATCCCCTCCAATACAGTTTCTGTGTGCTTTTCTCCTACCACCCCCTTCCTTGAATATTTTTTGTGCTTTATTATGCATTTGATGGTTACAAGATATACATGGGTTGATACAAAAATAATAATGCAAAAAGGTGCTTAAAGGTTATGGATCTCTTGAAGAACACAACAATGGGAAACATTGATGAATGTCACAGACGGGTTCGATCATTGTTGCAAGTCAAACACTTCTTCGAATTCCTCTGAAGTTGGACTAGTGCCCAATATATATTATATATATATATATATATATATATATATATATATATTTTATATATATATAATATATATATATTATATATATATATATATATATATATATATATATATATATATACTAGGTACGACATATATATATATATATATATATATATATATATATATATATATATATATATATTATATATATATATATATATTATATATATATATGTCGTACCTAGTAGCCAGAATGCACTTCTAGGCCTACTATGCAAGGCCCGATTTGCCTAATAAGCCAAGTTTTCATGAATTAATTGTTTTTCGACTACCTAACCTACCTAACCTAACCTAACCTAACTTTTTCGGCTACCTAACATAACCTAACCTATAAAGATAGATTAGGTTAGGTTAGGTAGGGTTGGTTAGGTTCGGTCATATATCTACGTTAATTTTAACTCCAATAAAATAAAATTGACCTCATACATAATGAAATGAGTAGCTTTATCATTTCATAAGAAAAAAATTAGAGAAAATATATTAATTCAGGAAAACTTGGCTTATTAGGCAAATCGGGCCTTGCATATTAGGCTGGGAAGTGCGTTCTGGCTACTAGGTACGACATATATATATATATATATATTATATATATATATATATATATATATATATATATATATATATATATATATATATATATATGTCGTACCTAATAGCCAGAACGCACTTCTCAGCCTACTATTCAAGGCCCGATTTGCCTAATAAGCCAAGTTTTCATGAATTAATGTTTTTCGTCTACCTAACCTACCTAACCTAACCTAACCTAGCTTTTTTTGGCTACCTAACCTAACCTTACCTATAAATATAGGTTAGGTTAGGTTAGGTAGGGTTGGTTAGGTTCGGTCATATATCTACGTTAATTTTAACTCCAATAAAAAAAATTGACCTCATACATAGAGAAAAGGGTTGCTTTATCAATTCATAAGAAAAAAATTATAGTAAATATATTAATTCAGGAAACTTGGCTTATTAGGCAAATCGGGCCTTGAATAGTAGGCTGAGAAGTGAGTTCTGGCTACTAGGTACGACATATATATATATATATATATATATATATATATATATATATATATATATATGTCGTACCTAGTAGCCAGAACTCACTTTTCAGCCTACAATGCAAGGCCCGATTTGCCTAATAAGCCAAGTTTTCATGAATTAATATATTTTCTCCAATTTTTTTCTTATGAAATGATAAAGCACCCCATTTCATTATGTAAGAGGTCAATTTTTTTTATTGGAGTTAAAATTAACGTAGATATATGACCGAACCTAACCAACCCTACCTAACCTAACCTAACCTATCTTTATAGGTTAGGTTAGGTTAGGTAGCCGAAAAAGTTAGGTTAGGTTAGGTTAGGTAGGTTAGGTAGTCAAAAAGCAATTAATTCATGAAAACTTGGCTTATTAGGCAAATCGGGCCTTGCATAGTAGGCTCAGAAGTGAGTTCTGGCTACTAGGTACGACATATATATATATATATATATATATATATATATATATATATGTCGTACCTAGTAGCCAGAACTCACTTTTTGGCCTACTATTCAAGGCCCGATTTGCCTAATAAGCCAAGTTTTCCTGAATTAATATATTTTTTCTAATTTTTTCTTATGAAATGATAAAGCTAACCATTTCATTATGTGTGAGGTCAATTTTTTTTATTGGAGTTAAAATTAACGCAGATATATGACCGAACCTAACCAACCCTACCTAACCTAACCTAACCTATCTTTATAGGTTAGGTTTGGTTAGGTAGCCGAAAAAGTTAGGTTAGGTTAGGTTAGGTAGGTTAGGTAGTCGAAAAACAATTAATTCATGAAAATTTGTCTTATTAGGCAAATTGGGCCTTGCATAGTAGGCTGAGAAGTGCGTTCTGGCTACTAGGTACGACATATATTATATATGTCGTACCTAGTAGCCAGAACGCACTTCTCAGCCTACTATGCAAAGCCCGATTTGACTAATAAGCCCAGTTTTCATGAATTTGTTTTTTCAACTACCTAACCTACCTACCCTAACCTAACCTAACTTTTTTGGCAACCTAACCTAACCTAACCTATAAATTAACCTACGTTAAAATTAACCTACGTTAATTTTAACTCCAATAAAAAAAAAATTGACCTCATACATAATGAAATGGGTAGCTTTATCATTTCATAAGAAAAAAATTAGAGAAAATATATTATTCAGGAAAACTTCGCTTATTAGGCAAATCGGGCCTTGCATAGTAGGCTGAGAAGTGCATTTTGCCTATATGTATATATATATATATATATATATTATATATATATATATATATATATATATATATATATATATATATATATATATGTATATATAACTGAAAACTCACACCCCAGAAGTGACTCGAACCCATACTCCCAGGAGCAACGCAACTGGTATGTACAAGACGCCTTAATCTTAAGGCGATTAAGGCGTCTTGTACATACCAGTTGCGTTGCTCCTGGGAGTAAGGGTTCGAGTCACTTCTGGGGTGTGAGTTTTCAGTTGCATATTGTCCTGGGGACCATTCAGGCTTGTTCGCATATATGTATATATATATATATATATATATATATATATATATATATATAAATATATATATTATATATATATATAATATATATATATATATATATATATATATATAAATATATATATATATATATATATATATATATATATATATATATATATATATATATATATATATATATATGTCGTACCTAGAAGCCAGAACGCACTTCTCAGCCAACTATGCAAGGCTCGATTTACCTAATAAGCCAAGTTTTCCTGAATTAATATATTTTCTCTAATTTTTTTCTTATGAAATGATAAAATTACCCATTTCATTATGTATGAGGTCAATTTTTTTTATTGGAGTTAAAATTAACGTAGATATATGACAGAACCTAACCAACCCTACCTAACCTAACCTAACCTATCTTTATAGGTTAGGTTCGGTTAGATAGCCGAAAAAGTTAGGTTAGGTTAGGTTAGGTAGGTTAGGTAGTCGAAAAAACATTAATTCATGAAAACTAGGCTTATTAGGCAAATCGGGCCTTGCATAGTAGGCTGAGAAGTGCGTTCTGGCTACTAGGTACGACATATATATATATATATATATATATATATATATATATATATATATATATATATATATATATATATATATATATATATATATATATATATATATATATATGTATATATATATATATATATAGTGAAAACACGATACCCATACGCTCTCCGCATTGGAGTTGCCCTTCGCCTTGCCGCCCCCATCCTCACCGAACATAGGTGCATCTGCGGAACTGCGATGGCAGACCAATATGGTCGTCATGGTCTGGTATGTCGTAAATCACAGGGTAAAATTGCAAGACATGAAGAAGTCAACGACATCATCAAGAGGAGCCTCGCCACAGCCCGCTGCCCGGCACAAAGAGAACCACACTTATCCAGACCTAACGACCCTCAGAAGCGCCCTGATGGGGTCACCTTGCTACCTTGGAAGGATGGTAAGCAAGTGGTATGGGACTACACGTGCGCTGCCACACTGGCCAGTACCTACCTCCACTACAGCACACGTGAAAGCGGTGGTGCTGCTTCTTTCAGGGAATCGCAGAAAATTATTAAATACAGAGGTCTAGCACACTGCTACAGCCTTGTTCCGATCGGCTCGGAGACCCTCGGTTCGTGGGGAAAATGTGCATTGAAGTTCCTGAAGGAATTGGGGACAAATTGATCAGCGCTACAAAAGACCAGAGAGCAAAAAGTTTCTTGTTCCAGCGCCTCAGTGTTGCGATTCAGAGGGGAAATGCCTGTTGCGTCTTGGGCACTAGTCCAACTTCAGAGGAATTCGAAGAAGTGTTTGACTTGCAACAATGATCGAACCCGTCTGTGACATTCATCAATGTTTCCCATTGTTGTGTTCTTCAAGAGATCCATAACCTTTAAGCACCTTTTGCATTATTATTTTGTATCAACCCATGTATATCTTGTAACCATCAAATGCATAATAAAGCACAAAAAATATTCAAGGAAGGGGTGGTAGGAGAAAAGCACACAGAAACTGTATTGGAGGGGATCTAAACATTCCCTCTAATGCGTTATGCGTGGTTTCCTCCGAGGCTATGGGTCCCCCTTCTTCCAGCTAGAGGTGGTACTCCCTTCTATAATATATATAATATTATATATAGTCTCGGCTATAACCGAGCACGCAACGCTTCAGGCTATCACTACAACAGCGTCGTAGTATGAGCAACACACTAATATAATAATAATAGCCAAGATTAATGTCATATAAATGATAAATAAGGTTGAGTGCAGCTTGAGTGTTAAACATAACCTGAGGTGTACTCGTAGACGCTGCCGGCGACACCAACCACACATTTTTTTTTTTTTTTTTATTTATTTAAAAAAATACAATATAAGTTACATATACATAAATGTTACAAGGCAATTATACATTACAATTCTTAGTGAACAAGTGTTTCAGTAGTACAGAACAAGATCTTTAGAAAACCCTGAATGTTATACTTATTTACCTATAAACGAGTTACAAAAATTGAAGAATAAACTTACATTAAAATACAGGGGAAAATATTACATTTATATATATTTTATATAAGCCTCAGTAAACCAATTTTCTATATCATCACGAGCATGAGCCTTAAACCCCAAATGTTATACCTGATCCTGCCTCGCAAGAACTTCAATATTTTGTCTACTGAGTAACCTTCCTGCCTGCCTATCCACACACAAAAAATGTAATCAGAAAGTAACATAATTATTGTATTCCTAATTTTCTTGCATTTTATGTCAATATGAAACATTAAAAACCTCATTAACTCCACTCTAATACTTGGTCCACATAAATCTTTAAGAGTGTCTCTAATCCAGTTTACAAGAACAACTTTCTGCTTACAGAAATAAAATATATGCATATTATTCTCAATTTCAGTACATTGGTCACACCTATTGTCGTCTTTAATGCCCAACATCAACAACCTATCATTAGTAGGAAGGGTCTCATGAATATAGCGATACAATAGCTCACGTTGTTTTGGGGCAATAAATTTAACATGAAGGTTTGCCCATATTACTTGCCAGCTAAAGAGTGGATATGCCTCCTCTACTCTAAGAACTATATTTGGTAGTATAACATCATACACTTGTTTACTGTTCATCATTAAAAAACCTTCAATATTACAAATCCGCCTGAGAACATCAATTGCACATGAATAAAAGTGCGGTGAAATAAAGGCAAGGTCAGTATACTCTGGCATATGTATCAAATAGCTAACACGTAATTTACAATAGAAATATCCTAGTGCATTTACACTATCCCTCTGCATTATCTCCTTTCTAAAAGTAACACATAAGATTGCCAATGACTTATGGTACACATTCAGTATTCCTATTCCACCGTTTTTCTTACCTTTACATAGGGTAGTTCGTTTAATTGGTTGGTATCTACCATACCATACATATCTAAAAATAGTTTTGTCAATCTCTATAGCACTTTTCTTGTCTATGGGAAAGCTGTGAGACAAATACCACACTTTAGACAAAATTTTGCAATTGATTATTACAGCCTTCTGAAACAGGGTCAATTTCCTATTTGACAACATATTCGTTGCAACTATTATATTCCCACATAGTACTTGCCAATTCGTAACCAATGTTGTTTCATATGTTTTACACCAGCAAATCCCAAGAGCTTTAATAGACTCCACTACCTTGAACCATGAACCTGTCCAGTTAACCTTATTACACCAACTGCCAAGCCCCATCATACACGTTTTGTTCTTGTTAATAGCAGCACCTGTCGCTCGTTCAAAGTTGTCTAACTCATTCTGAACATTCACCACCGAGTCTTCTGTCGACACAAAAATAGTTGTATCTCTGCATAACCAACAACAGGAAGTGTCATTGCATTAGGAAGACGAGGTGGAACAATAAAGTCATTGCTTTTTATTGCCAAGTACAGTGGCTCTTGAAATATAACATACAAAATCATTGAAAGGGGACATCCCTGACGTACAGATCGTTCAACTGAAAAAGGTTTACTTAAGACTCCATTGATACAGACGCTGCTCCGACACTCTTTATAAAGCATACGGATCCAATCAATAAATTCTCGTGCCACTCCTACCCTATCCAATATTGCTAATACAAACTGAACATCAACACGGTCAAAGGCTTTCGACCAGTCGAGGTTTATCATGGAGGAAGGAACATTATTCTCAGACACATAATACACAACATCCCTAATTACATTATTACAATTGATTATAGATCTTCCAGGCACACACAAAACTGTTCCTTTGATATAAGTTTATCCATTGCAATCCTAAGTCTATTTGCCAACAGTTTCGATATTATTTTATAATCCTGGTTTAGTAGGGAAAGTGGCCTCCAGTTCGTTAGAATATGCAAATCACCCGTTTTAGGTATCATCTTAATAATCCCATGAGATTGTGACATGCTAAGCTTCCTATGCTGTATGCTATACTGCACCACTTGTACAAAGTCTTTACTAATGACATCCCATAGATAGAAATAAAATTCCGCCGGGAACCCATCACAGCCAGGTGATTTACCCTTCTTTAAACTCCTGACAACACTCCACACTTCCTGCTTATCTACGTCATTAACAATAATGACGTGTTGTCATCCTGGGTTAAAACCCGTGGACATTTTCCAAGGAAATACTCCCGCATACCTTGGTCCACGTTCACTTTTTTGTACAATTTCTCTAATTCACCCCGAACATAATATACAATCCATCCGTATGTGTCATATCCGTCCCATCACCTGCTTTAATACTAGTCACAAGTGCTGTACCCTTGTTATTCTTGACTTTACTTAACAAATAAGGAGAGAGTTTTTCACCATACATCCAATCATTAATCTGGAGGCGAACATTGACTCCTTCAGATATTTCATCCCTCAATTTGTTAATTCTGTCTTTTAAAATGGTAATTTCCTCATACTTGTCTAGTCCCATATTGACCTTTACATAAAGTTGTTTTAGTCTGTGTTGGAATAAGTTTAACAGACCATATTTTTCAGCAGCCTTTCGTTTGGATACTTTCACGAAGAAACTTTTGCATGCAACTTTACACATGTCCCACCACTCCAATAGACATCTGAACTTACGTTTTTGCCCAACCAGATGTTCCCACAATACTTGAAAATTATCAATTACATCTCTACTCTGCAACAGACTGCAATTGAGCTTCCATGACCCTGTCCCCACTTTAACCTGATCGTCAATAACAAGCTTCACCACAACCATACAGTGATCTGAAAAGCTGACCGGAACAGTACTGCAAGAACTAATTTTATCATGGAACGAGTGCATATATAATCTGTCAAGCCTAGAACCATAATTCTGGCGAACATATGTGTATTCATATACACCTCCGTTAATGCTATTTGCATCCTTGAGACCAATACATTTCAAAAGTGTAATTAAAGCAGGAGATACACATGCGTTCGACTGAATGCTACAATCTCTCATAGAAGTGACACAATTAAAGTCGCCACCAAAAATAACGTTACGCGTATCATTTCTGAAAAAATATAATAACTCGTTAGAGAACAAGTCCTCCCTCTCTTTCTTCCTGCGGGTGCCAGAGGGAGCATACACATTAAGTACAGGAATTATTGTGTCAAAAAAGGAAATCCTAGCATATAAAACATTACCATTATCATCTATTTCAGTATTAAGAACCTTGATGTGGACTCGCTTAGCAATCAATATCATCGTACCACCTTTCAACAAGGTCGTTGGATTTATCAATATTTCAAAGAAATCAAGCAGCACATCAAGTTTCTTAACATCTTGAACATTGTGTTCTTGCACTAAAAGTACATCCAAATTATGATATTTAAACAATGATAACAGCTGCAACTGTTTATTTCTACAATTGAGCCCATTAATGTTCAAAGTAGCACAATTAAAATTAATAGGCTTCACGAATGTAATTTGAAGAGAAACCAAAATTACCCTTTATCCGTCATTATCTCACTTGACACTATCTTAGTGTCATCTTTCCCTTTTCGAAGTTTAAGTTTAATATTTGCACTCGCGTCTCGATTCTGTTCATGTTCCACAAGATCCCACCATGTCTTATCACTGTTCTCTCTACCATGATCCTCACTCACCTGTTGTACTGTGCCCTCGCTACGTTTCTGTGACTCTTCGGGGCCTTGGTCACGGTGAACTTCAACGGCAACAACCTGCTCAATTTTTTCAGAGACTTTTAATTTAGCGGCGTAGTCCTTCATACGTTCCAGATCAATACTCCGAGTAAATTTTTTCCGTTTCTTCCCGTGACTGGTTACAGAACCAGCCTTCACACCCTTAGCCTTCACACCCCCAGCCCTCACACTACCCCTACCCTTTCTATCATACCTTACTGAAGAGGGTGGAGATGCTCTCTGCACAGACATTTCTACATCACTATCCACCATTGTGTCATCCTCCACATCCAGTTGACAACCAATTACTTGTTCCATCGTCACCTCACCAAGGTCAGCACCACCGCCAGCCTCGCAGCTCTTCGCAGCGTCAGCACCTATGTTATGGGCGTCCACATGTATAGTGTCCAGACTTACCTCACCCTCACCAGGGCTACCAACAGCCGGTAAAGCGTCCTGAGCAGTGTCGTCTGCACCCTCCTTGTCTGCATTACCTTCATCGTCCTGATCTAAGTTACCTTCACCGGCCTCATTCGCACTGGGAGTCACTTCCACAGACGTTTCACTTACAGAGTTGTGGGTTACTTCATCTACCTCACCTAGAACTACAGTATTTACAGCAGCGGGTTCATTGCCTGATACACTATCCTCTATTAATGGCGGAAAGTCATGTTCATGAAAAATGTTGATCCGTTCCGATGCCTCCACCTGGCAGGCAGCAGCCATGTGACCAGTACGCCCACACTTGAAACAAGTTTGCATTTGGCCATTGTAATGACCTGCTACTGACATTGATGATGGAATATTACGGTGAAGTTCCATCTTTACTGTTCGTGTTCCATTAAAACACCCTTTCCCTGGGCCATACGTATATTTATTAAAACGAACATTGTCCACTTTCCCATATTGTTCCAGTATGTGTACAATAGTTCCATTCAACATTTCAAATGGCGCATCCCTCACAGAAACGTATGTAAACGTTTTGCTCAAATTAAGCACTTGTACTGATCCTTTCCCATTAGGTAAACTTATAATGTCATCATCATACTTCTTAAGAAACTCTGAAAATGCCACATTGTTTCCAAATTTCAACACCACCCTGTTCCCTGGCAGTGGTTGGTAACCAAATATTTCTTCCTGCTTGATCTGTAACACTTCGAAGATCGTGGTGGATACAAGGTCGGGAGCAGCATGACAACTAAACTTGAGTCCTATGGACTCCTTGCGCTTTAGTGGAGGTGTGTAGGAGCCCATGATGGCACATATACCACCCCCAGCGTGACGTTATCCGCCCATCCGTCAACACGCCGGCCAACATTTCACCAAGGTTAACAGGCTGTCCAATCATAACAATATTTCTTGAATATGTATTAACATGATCGTATAAGTGTAATTGTGTATACTGTTAGACTTACTGTAGTTTTGGTTATGTCTTGTTAGGTTAGGTTAGGTATGGTTTGTTTAATTTAGTTTAGTTTAGTTTAGGTTAGTTTAGTTTAATTTAATTTAGTTTAGTTTAGTTTAGTTTAGGTTAGGTTAGGTTAGTGTAGGTTATATTTGGTTGCGTTAACTTAGGTTAGGTTAGGTTAGTTTAGGTTACGTTAGGTTCGTTTAGGTTAGGTTAGAATAGTTTAAATTTGGTTAGGTTTGGTTAGGTTAGGTACTTTTCTGCATGAATGATAAAAGCTGATATTCGGCTCAACAAGCAATGAAATAATCTTTTTTAAAAAGTCATTAAGACTTACTATTGAAACAATTACATTAAAATGATCTTAAAATTTAAATTATTCTATTTAATTAACTAAATTGCATCATGAATTTCCAACATTCCTAACATACATAAACAATATTATGCCGTTCCTGTACTCACCTAGTTGTGCTTGCTGAGGTTGAGCTCTGGCTCTTTGGTCCCGCCTCTCAACTGTCAATCAACTGGTGTACATATTCCTGAGCCTATTGGGCTCTATCATATCTACATTTGAAACTGTGTATGGAGTCAGCCTCCACCACATCACTGTCTAGTGCATGTGCAGGATATTTCACTGTACCTCGTGGCCTTGATAACAGGTTATGTCACTGTACTTAGTCTACACTGTACTTAGTCTACACTGACCCCAGGCTTCATAATCTGTGACACGAGGCGGACTCATAATATGAAACAGATCGTAAATTCTTTCTGTTAATTCATTTATTCCCTCATGATTCTGTTCTAACTTTACCAATCCCTACACCATAGTCCCTCGACGCTCCCTTCACTTTTATGTCTAAGATATTTATTTGCGACTAGAAAGTAATGAGAGGTGTTGGGGAGGGGGGGGGGGGAGGAACACGTGGTAAATGATAGCCTAAAGGGTTTAGACTCTTAGAATGTCGCGCAAACTACCGACCCAGTTAGAGAGACAGGTGTTGTAACAACCTCACCAAGAGAGGCAGGTGTTGTAACAACCTCACCAGGAGAGGCAGCTGTTGTAACAACCTCACCAAGAGAGGCAGGTGTTGTAACAACCTCACCATGAGAGGCAGGTGTTGTAACAACCTCACCAAGAGAGGCAGGTGTTGTAACAACCTCACCAGGAGAGGCAGGTGTTGTAACAACCTCACCAAGAAAGGCAGGTGTTGTAACAACCTCACCAAGAGAGGCAGGTGTTGCAACAACCTCACCAGGAGAGGCGGGTGTTGTAACAACCTCACCAAGAGAGGCGGGTGTTGTAACAACCTCTCCAAGAGAGGCGGGTGTTGTAACAACCTCACCAAGAGAGGCAGGTGTTGTAACAACCTCACCAAGAGAGGCAGGTGTTGTAACAACCTCACCAAGAGAGGCAGGTGTTGTAACAACCTCACCAAGAGAGGCAGGTGTTGTAACAACCTCACCAAGAGAGGCGGGTGTTGTAACAACCTCACCAAGAGAGGCAGGTGTTGTAACAACCTCACCAAGAGAGGCGGGTGTTGTAACAACCTCACCAAGAGAGGCGGGTGTTGTAACAACCTCACCAAGAGAGGCGGGTGTTGTAACAACCTCTCCAAGAGAGGCGGGTGTTGTAACAACATCACCAAGAGTGGCGGGCGTTGTAACAACCTCTCCAAGAGAGGCAGGTGTTGTAACAACATCACCAAGAGAGGCGGGTGTTGTAACAACCTCACCAAGAGAGGCGGGTGTTGTAACAACATCACCAAGAGAGGCAGGTGTTGTAACAACCTCTCCAAGAGAGGCAGGTGTTGTAACAACATCACCAAGAGAGGCGGGTGTTGTAACAACCTCAATAAGAGAGGCGGGTGTTGTAACAACCTCACCAAGAGTGGCGGGTGTTGTAACAACCTCACCAAGAGAGGCAGGTGTTGTAACAACATCACCAAGAGTGGCGGGTGTTGTAACAACCTCTCCAAGAGAGGCAGGTGTTGTAACAACATCACCAAGAGTGGCGGGTGTTGTAACAACCTCTCCAAGAGAGGCAGGTGTTGTAACAACATCACCAAGAGTGGCGGGTGTTGTAACAACCTCTCCAAGAGAGGCAGGTGTTGTAACAACATCACCAAGAGTGGCGGGTGTTGTAACAACCTCTCCAAGAGAGGCAGGTGTTGTAACAACATCACCAAGAGTGGCGGGTGTTGTAACAACCTCTCCAAGAGAGGCGGGTGTTGTAACAACATCACCAAGAGAGGCGGGTGTTGTAACAACCTCACCAAGAGAGGCGGGTGTTGTAACAACATCACCAAGAGAGGCGGGTGTTGTAACAACCTCACCAAGAGAGGCGGGTGTTGTAACAACATCACCAAGAGTGGCGGGTGTTGTAACAACCTCACCAAGAGAGGCAGGTGTTGTAACAACATCACCAAGAGTGGCGGGTGTTGTAACAACCTCTCCAAGAGAGGCAGGTGTTGTAACAACATCACCAAGAGTGGCGGGTGTTGTAACAACCTCACCAAGAGAGGCGGAGCTGGCAGCCATAACCCCAGAAATAGGTAACCTCACATTATTAGAGAGTCATTTGTTTCCTGCACTAACCCGTCTTGCTTATCATCCACGGCTCTATTGTTCCCTTCCCTCAGTCGCCCTTACTTCTCTGTGGGTGACATTGTCGCCATTCTCCACCCTATGTTGATGTCTCTCAAACTAGATGACGAGAAATTGTAATCCCATTTCCACGGCGAAATGGGATTACACTTTAGTAATTTCTACTCCAGTCCCAACAGACAAACATATGTTACATCCATTGCGTAAATCGTAGAGCGTTTGGTGTATCCGGTGAGTAATGCTGCATAAATGTTATGTAGTATATATTATACATCACTATGGGAGCCGGTCGGCCGAGCTGACAGCACGCTGGATTTGTGCTCCTGTGGTCCTGGGTTCGATCCCAGCCGCTGGCGAGAAACAATGGGCAGAGCTTCTTTCACCCTATGCCCCTGTTACCTAGCAGTAAAATAGGTACCTGGGTGTTAGTCAGCTGTCACGGGCTGCTTCCTGGGGGTGGAGGCCTGGTCGAGGACTGGGCCGCGGGGACACTAAAGCCCCGAAATCATCTCAAGATAACCTCAAGATACATGTTCTTAACTACATTTGGTATTATTCATAAAATGCAATATATATATGCAGAAACATGTTCCTGTGATGAAACATCTTAATTTTGTTAGTTTAAAATCGTTCAAGAAATTGCTCACACTGTTGAAGGTTGAGACGTTAGTTATTGGTCTCTTGGGCGACGGGTGTCAGGCCACCACCATCACCACCACCATCACCACCACTATCACCATCACCACCACCACCACCACCATCACCACCACTACCACCATCACCACCACCACCACCATCACCACCACTACCACCATCACCACCACCACCACCATTACCACCACTATCACCATCACCACCACCATCACCACCATCACCACCAGCATCACCACCACCAGCATCACCACCACCACCATCACCACCAGCATCACCACCATCACCACCAGCATCACCACCACCACCACCAGCATCACCACCACCACCATCACCACCAGCATCACCACCACCACCAGCATCACCACCACTATCACCATCACTACCAGCATCACCACCACCACCATCACCACCAGCATCACCACCATCACCACCAGCATCACCACCATCACCACCAGCATCACCACCACCACCAGCAGCATCACCACCACCAGCATTACCACCACCACCATCACCACCAGCATCACCACCATCACCACCAGCATCACCACCACCACCACCAGCATCACCACCACCAGCATCACCACCACCACCACCATCACCACCACCATCACCACCAGCATCACCACCATCACCACCACCACCAGCATCACCACCACCACCACCACCACCAGCATCACCACCACCACCATCACCACCAGCATGACCTCCACCACCATCACCACCAGCATCACCACCATCACCACCACCACCAGCATCACCACCACCACCATCACCACCAGCATCACCACCACCACCAGCATCACCACCACTATCACCATCACTACCAGCATCACCACCACCACCATCACCACCAGCATCACCATCACCACCAGCATCACCACCACCACCAGCATCACCACCAGCACCACCACTATCACCATCACCACCAGCATCACCACCACCACCACCATCACTACCACTATCACCATCACTACCAGCATCACCACCACCACCAGCATCACCACCACTATCACCATCACTACCAGCATCACCACCACCACCATCACCACCAGCATCACCACCAGCACCACCACTATCACCATCACTACCAGCATCACCACCACCACCATCACCACAAGCTTCACCACCACCACCATCACCACCAGCATCACCACCACCACCATCACCACCAGCATCACCACCACCACCATCACCACCAGCATCAACACCACCATCACCACCACCACCACCATCACCACCACTATCACCATCACTACCAGCATCACCACCACCACCATCACCACCAGCACCACCACTATCACCATCACCACCACCATCACCACCAGCATCACCACCAGCACCACCACTATCACCATCACTACCAGCATCACCACCACCACCATCACTACCACCATCACCACCACCACCACCAGCATCACCACCATCACCACCAGCATCACCACCACCACCATCACCACCAGCATCACCACCACCATCACCACACCACCACCATCACCACCACTATCACCATCACTACCAGCATCACCACCACCATCACCACCATCACCAGCATCACCACCACCACCATCACCACCACCACCACCATCACCACCACTATCACCATCACTATCAGCATCACCACCACCATCACCACCATCACCAGCATCACCACCACCAGCATCACCACCAGAATCACCACCAGTATCACCACCACCATCACCACCAGTATCACCACCACCATCACCAGCATCACCACCACCACCAGCACCATCACCACCATCATCACCATCATCATCAGCATCACCACCACCATCGCCACCACCACCACCACCATCACCACCATCATCACAAACATCACCAACATCACCACAAACATCACCACCACCATCACATAACCATCACCACAAACATCACCATCAGCATCACCACTACCATCACCATCACAGCATCATCACCAGCCTCACCACCACCATCACCATAACCACCACCACCAGCATCACCACTACCATCACCATCACCATAACCACCACCACCAGCACCACCACTACCATCACCATCACCACCAGCATCACCACTACCATCACCATCACCACCAGCATCACCACTACCATCACCATCACCACCAGCATCACCACTACCATCACTATCACCACCACCATCACCACCACTACCATCACCATCACCACCACCATCACCATCACCACCACTACCATCACCATAACCACCAGCCTCACCCCCACCACAGCATCACCATCACCACCACCAGCCTCACCCCCACCACAGCATCACCATCACCACCACCACCACAGCATCACCACCACCATCACCATCATCCCCACCACCATCATTTCCACCAGGATCACCACCAGCATCACCACCACCAGCATCACCACCAGAATCACCAATAGCATTACCACCAGCATCACCACCACCACCAGCATCACCACCACTACCACCACCACCACCAGCATCACTACCAGTATCACCACCAGCATCACCACCAGCATCACTACCAGCATCACCACCACTACCACCACTACCACCACCACCACCAGCATCACTACCAGTATCACCACCACCATCACCACCAGCATCACTACCAGCATCACCACCACCACCATCACTACCACTACCACCACCACCACCAGCATCACTACCAGTATCACCACCAGCATCACCACCAGCATCACTACCAGCATCACCACCACTACCACCACTACCACCACCACCACCAGCATCACTACCAGTATCACCACCACCATCACCACCAGCATCACTACCAGCATCACCACCACCACCATCACTACCACTACCACCACCACCAGCATTGTTGGAAAACTTGACTCATGTAAATCATTTAAATTGATACTATTTTCGATAGCTACGAAAGACCTCCACTTTTTGTGAAAAAGTGGGAAACAAGGTAGAGCAAGATTCCATAAAATAGTGTCCTATGGATGTTCTTAAAGGGAGTGTATATTATGAGTCAAATTCTTTCACCCAAAATGGGGAGTTACGTGCCAAAAGATTAATATATCCCAAGCATGATGTCAGTGCTGGTTCTTCACTGAAGTAACTAAATGTAAATGAAAATTGAATTGGTTACATAATGCAGCGATTAGTATAAGATAATTATTTATATAAAATCTGTTAGTAAAGTATGAAGAAAAGTACGTATAAATAATATAGCGTACATAAATTTTTTTAGTAAATGGATATTATAGTAAATATCAATAATTAATGAATTGTTATTAAATATACTAAAATAAATTCAGCTTCTTAGCTGTGATTGAAAAATGTTGCGGGCGCATGTGTGGCGCGGGGAGTTGATCTCTCCTCAGGCGTGTGGGGCGGGGAGTTGATCTCTCCTCAGGCGTGTGGGGCGGGGAGTTGATCTCCCCTCAGGCGTGTGGCGCGGGGAGTTGATCTCTCCTCAGGCGGACTCCTCACAAACCCAGAAAAATGTAAAGGACGCTAACACTTAAATAATTATGCAACTATTAGGCAATGAAGGAATTAAATTTAGTTCACTGGGAACTTACTTGGTGTTTAGAGGAAGGTCTACGACATAACGACGAACAAATGGTAAAAGTTAATGTACAGAGCTACAATACAACTAATTAAAACCGCTGAACCGTATAGAAGTTCGCCGAAACGACCGTATGATCGTTGATGGAGTCACAGCAGGCACCAGTAATGGTTGTGGTCCGCAAAATGGTGTGCTTCAGGCCAATTAAATGAAATGACCGCTTCTCGTGTTTGATATGAACACGTGTTATTAGCCCATCCAGGTCTAGACTAGATGCTGGTCTCTTCTAGAATGTTGGCCAGTAATCTGCCGTAATGGCGGGTACAGGCGACCCTCCTCCTCTCTCCCTGTACCCCGTCTCGTGCGCGCAGGCGCGAACATATTTCAGCAGAAATGGAAAATTCTTTTCCTTATAATTACTCTACTAAATGAGTCGATAACACCGGGGTTGACATTAGAGGGAGTTAGATATTATATAAATTCTCGTCAGGTAATAATTAATACGAACAGAGTTCTTATTAGACGAGAAATGGAGGGAAATTTCTGCTTCCTACATGACAATATAATATAACAGATAAACTGTTAGATAGTGATCTCTAGCTGATAACACGCTGTTATCAGATCACTGGTTGGTATATTAGCAGTTAATAATTCTTAGAAAGAATACTGATAGAGATTGAGAAAACTACTTAATTCTATAACATGTAGATAGTATTTATACCTCTGTGGAGTTGTCTGACGCAATATCGCCATCCCATGTTGGAAGAATTGGGCAAAATAATATGCAGTAGGGAAAATATTAATTTCAATTAGTTCTACAAGATAGTAAATGTTGTGCTTAGTATACAAATGACAATTTAATGTTGGTTTATTTCTAACAAGCATCACCACCACCACTATCAACACCAACATCACTACCACCATCACCACCACCACTATCACCAACAGCATCAACACCAGCATCATTACCACCATCACCACCATCATCCCCACCAGGATCACTTCCACCACCATCATCCCTACCAGCATCACCCCTAGCAGCATCACCATCATCTCTACCACCACCACCATCTCCACCACCTGTTGGAAATTTCCAACACTGACACACTACCATTTTATTATAATACATTATTGTATACTAAGTACAGTAATTATTAATTCTACTAACTGTAGTGCTAACATAAATTAATATTTCTTTATCTGAGTGTATTGCTAACATTCTCACATCGAGAGGCAGTATTGCGTCTAAACATATTTATTACCAATATGTTCGAGAATTGAATGTGGTTCTCCAATTTATCACTATTCCGTGCTATAATTAACTACAGATAATATAACACCTAATAATACAAAACCGAGAGTTATTAATGGAGATTATTATCAAGTAACAGTTTTGTCTGTCACATATGAATGCTATGGAGGAAATAGAAATTTCCTCCATTTCTCGATTAACACCATTTAACGAGAATATGATATTATTTAATTATCTACAATTGTAACCCTGTTCTCATTAACGCATTACATCAGTAATTACATGGAAAAGAATTATCTGTGATTGTTAAATTCTATTGTGAATGCGTGAGACGGGCTGAGGGAGGGAGACGGAGAGACGCCATTTGGCCAGCAGTCGCCATTAACGACACAGCTAGCGACGCCAACAATCACATCGTGCGTCCCGGGAGAGTCGAATTTCCATAAATTCTACGTTAGGCCCTGGCATTTAATCGGCCTAGGAGCATGCAATTGCTCCAGTAGCAATCTAGGATTGCTTCGGTGGACAAACAGCAGGTTAAGTGCCCTAGTATTGTTTATATTGAGTACGCCTTATAAATTTTATTGTGCACTGTCCATCGTTACGCCACGCGACCTCCCCAAACAATAAGTACGTCTATAAGGAATTAATTTATTCCT
Source organism: Procambarus clarkii (assembly GCF_040958095.1). Taxonomy (NCBI): domain Eukaryota; kingdom Metazoa; phylum Arthropoda; class Malacostraca; order Decapoda; family Cambaridae; genus Procambarus; species Procambarus clarkii. The sequence goes on along the minus strand of NC_091152.1, from coordinate 54,521,770 downwards.
TCCATGGCATAGTGAGGATACTAGATAGTAGGTGTAAACAATTGGTATATTTTGTGGAAATTTCAGCTAGTGTTGAAAGCGGTCGTGGTCCTCTCCTGTTCCCACGCCACGCTGGAGCTCACGTGTTGCAGCAAGTAGCAGACGACGCCACCGCACCTCTACCTCTCCGTTCACTACTACAGCTAAACCCTTTTCAATTATTTTCTTTCATTGAGTGAAATCAATAATTGATTGTCAGTCAAAGATATTTAGTTTATATGATTTGAGATATCTAACAAAGTGATAGCCTCATTAAAGTCAAATGAGAATGATTTCTTGTTTAATCAACATATAATCTTCTTACCACTAATCAATTTATCTAATGTTTATTAACATATAATTTAGTAGGAATTACTAATTTTATTCGAGGAAGAACCAGCCTCGATGAAGCGTACTGGGAGTAGATTACTTCTGGTATTAACCCCCCATTTTGTGAAGGACAGAAAGTTTTTTTTCCAATATAATATATTATACAGTCCATTGAAGTTTAAAGAATAACCTTTAATAGTTTCCTTATCCATAGGCACTCGTATTTCAGTCCTTATCATTTAACTTTATCTGTTTCCCTTTTCAGTAAAAATAGGGTGGTCCTTTGATTAATTTAAATAAATCTATTAATCAAATATCAATCAATTAATAGAGAGTAAGCTTTCTTCCCACACAAAAATATGGTCCTTCGAACCGGATATATTACAACTAATACCATTATCATAACTAATTACAGTGTGTAATAATCTAGACTAACCACATTTTATTAATTGTGACTTCCGGCAGTGTACCACATAGGTCAGCCTAATACACACCAATTTATTTGTTACTTATGCCTCATGTATAAAGTAGCACTAGTGGGACACAGTCAATTACCCACAACACTCAGACCTATACCTCACACTGAGGTAAGAATCTTCAGGTCACCAGGAGCAACAGCTCATAACTTACATTCAATTTACAGCCAGACCATACCGGCAAAACCTGGCAAGAGATGGTGTATGTCAGGTGTATGTAAGGTGATGTCAGGTGAGTCTAGGTCACATGTAGTTGACAAGTTGGTCAGCACAATCAACCACCATAAAAGGCTGTGGCAAGCAAGCCAGAATTAACTGTACATATTTGTATTTTCACCTGTGCGTGCAAGTGCACATTTATATAATCTATAAAATCTAAAAAAAAAAAAAAACACAGCACAACTATATATTCACATTATTGCACCATAAATTAATTTATGCCAACCTTTATTAGGTAGGAATTTAGGCTGTGATTGTGCTGAGTTTTGCACAAATGCAGACTAAATAATTTAGTAGTTTCTTAGGTAGAAATTCTTTCAACTAGTCTTGAACTAGTCAGTAGTGCATATATTATTCATTCTTGTGCTGACCCTACCAAGGGTGGGATTCAAACTTTATAGTAACTCTGATTAAAGTATATACATATTAATTATTTTGTGTATCAATTATTTGTGTGTACGAATTTTGAGTGCTGCTGAATGATCACTATTACATCTAATGGTGATAATGAAGAGCTAGCCGAAAGAAAGTTAATGGTGACATTCAAACACTGCTCAAAATCCTTAGCTACTTATTGTTAGGTAGGTACATTAAACCTCGAATGAGGTAGAGTGTAATTTAGCCAGATTAATTTAGGCTATATTCAATTTACTTGTCGACTAATGAGCAAGTACCCAGCTTCATTATTAATACTTATTCAAGTCCTATGAAACTTGGACTTAAAGCCACCATGGCTACTCCTGAACAGTTAAGGAGAAC